>NW_026783198.1:0-62174 GCF_031769215.1 Ylistrum balloti | reverse complement strand
AGCACGTTGAATTCATGAAAGAGCGTATAGATATTGCTAGGGCAATATGGCTATGATTTGGATAATAAACCGATATTATTGTAAACGATTGAAAGGCTAAGCTTTACACAGTTCCTTCTGATGATATACAAAGCGAGGAACTAACCGAACCTTCCTCAATTAGTTTTGAAAATATATTTGACTACGATAGGATTCCTTATGTAGATGTCCATTCTCGTAGCCGAATTTCAGTCTGACATATTATTACCATATACGTACCTTCACATTCTCCTGTATGTTGGTCACATACCCCATCCTTACAGTTGTCAGGGCATGTGGTGTCACAGAAGCTTCCATAGTTCCCGTTCACACAAGCTGAATCAGCGTTTATTACAATGTAATAAGCATTTTCACTCACATTTCGAAACAAAAAGATGTATAAGCAATTTGCGTGTTATATAAGGTATGTAGTTTTAGAATGTCGACTCTGATCATCAAATTCACTTCTCAATCGTAGAAAGGTGCAACAACGTATAAGCATTTCAAACACTGATTTGATGGTGTATAAATCCTTACGTGAGTAATACTCCTTTTTGTAAATAGAAATGAAGTTATTTTCTGAGTTACAGGCACATGTATTAAGACAATTTCAATCATAACAATGAAAGTAAAATGAATCCAATGTGCAATTAGAAATGACACAGTACTTACATGCGCAAACGCCAGTCTCCACATCGCATATTTTCCCGAAACAATTATCAAAACATCCTACACACACAGTCCCGCTTTTGAAAAATCCTTCTGCACAATCTAGAAATGATTTGATATTTTGTCAGGAGTAGCATACACCAAGTTTACTATAAAGATACGACTGTACATATCAGAACCCCAGAGAATCGTTTAAAACGACGAAGTAAGCACTATCAATAGTTGTACAGGTACTTCAGGGGATTTTATACATGTTTACATAAACTTTTAATGAAACCAAAACACTGTAAAACAAATTAATGTTGATATCGAGGTAGGAATTATATGAATGTCTGCATTTCGGTGTGACTTACCAAACGTTACATTTATTTGACACTCATGGATAATGTGTCATATTTAAAATTAATATTTTTCTATTTTCAGTTTTTTTTTTCAACAAAAAACTTCCTTTTCGAGCATAAGACAGCTGCTCAGCACAATGTACGAAGGTGTTCAGATATCAAAATTCATTTTCTAGAATTTCTGCTATAAATATAGAGAAATATGTTTAACCCAAAGGTGCATGTAGATAGTTGTATGAATAACCATGATAAGCTTTCAGGAGTCATACCATCATACATAAAAAATATTATTTTCAATAATATATATCACCAGAGAGATAGAGAGAGAGAGACTTTAAAACGCGTGATTTGTTTTGTACTGATTTTGAAAATAAGTAACAGTTATTGGTAACAGTTACGTTCTCTAACTGGAGAATCTATTTCTATATCAAGACTAATCAGTATCATATTGCTATCGTAGTCTGAATTTGCTTTTACGTTCGTGCAATCAACGAAGGAAAGATTTATTGACATTATAAAAATATTAAACGTTACACTTTTAGCTTAAACAGATTTGGTTAAAATCAAGTGCTATACATCCCTGTTATTACATGAAGATATATTAACAGTGAAGTTCCATTTCAAGATTTTAAACAATTTATTTTAGCATTCCAACAATCTGGGGTTGAAAAGATTAAAGACCTGTTACATAATAGATTTTATTTTCTATTTTTGAAAATATTAAAGTTCAGTCAAATGACCTTTATTCAATACTTTGCTCTGAAAAGTAAAATTTCCAAAAATAAATTACATGAGTTACGACAAAATAGAGATATAATTACTCCTAATGATGAAGCAAATTTATCTGATTTTCAGAAAATAATGGTTCAAAATGACTTGAAATTTGTATATAAATCCTTATCTGAACAAACATAAGATAGATCCTGTAGGAAAACAAGCCAAATGGAATGAGAGATTTAAATGTGAAATAGAAACTAAGATGAGGTGTCGAATTATATATACTTACATGTACATCAGAAACAAAAATGTTTTCAGGGTAAACACTACACAGAATTGTTGACTACAGAAGTTTTTATATAAAATCAAAATTACTGGTGATGATAAATGTACATTTTGTTGTTGACCAAATTTTTTTTCAGTGGACAACCTGAAAGTTTGGATGTATGTAATAAATACAGTAGGATGATTTTGCACATTTTTTCGAAGCAATGTCGTAATAATATAATAATAATACTTATTGTTGTTTGTGTCTAAAATGGATTAAGATTTTTCTGTCTGATTTATTATTATATAAATATTCTCCCCTGAAATTTAAAACGTAACTGTATGTGAATTAAAATAGTGATTTCTAACATATATATATATGTGTGTGTTAATATGAAGAGCGTATAGAATGTTAAAAATTGTTTTGTATACCTGATATTTCCAGTATGTCCACATATTGTATCTCAGTTTTTGTTAATAAAAGTTTTGAAAAAAAAGTATAGACTTTACATGATAAAGCATACATACAATGATTTTAATGGTTTTTATATATATAACAAATAACTTTGGCTGATTGAAGTAAAAACATCTTGAATATATGACGTAATGATGTGTGCTTTTATTATTGTGTATCAATTATTGGTATTTCAATACAGTTATGCAGTGGTATATAATGAAAGGATAAAATCTTCGTATGCATGAACTAGTAAGCAAAGATCACGGAAAATTAATAATTATTTTCAAAATATTAAGATTTTTCTGATTTATATTATATAAATACAAATAAAACGTAACTGTATGTGAATTAAAATAATTTCTAACATTGTAAATATGAAGAGCGATCAAACGTAGTTTACATGATAATTTTATATATATAACAAATAACCTGATTGAAGTAAAAACAGGAATATATGCTATGTGCTTTTTTATTTATCTTATTGGTATTTCAATACAGTTATGCAATATAATGAAAGTACTAGTAAGCAAAGATCACGGAAAATTAATAATTATTTTCATATCTATATATTAAAGTACAAACGTCATAGTTAATTTTCTCCGTGATTTATCTGAAAGTACATCTTTGACCCAGTGGCGATCGCCTCGGTATGGGTCGCCCGCATCTGTGACGTCATCAGTTCAAAGCTGCCAAAACAGCCCAACAGAAATATGCAAGAAAACCTCCAATGATATTCGAACTTTTCAGCTACTTATGTGCTATATGCCGTTGAGGTTTACTTCTGTATGTTAAACCAAAGTGCTACATAGATAAAGAAAGGACTTTTTACAATTTAAATTATGACATTACTTCGTTTCCTTTTTTCCTGGCAAATAATGCAGTGTATATAGACCCACGTTAAAATAATGCTTAGTGTGTTTGTCTTTATCCTTGTGAAAACGTTTTCGCTACTTTTTAGCGCCATCTTTTTACCGATTAAACGAATATTTTTATCTCAGACTTTACTACTTTGAATTCTGCGTTCAATTTGGATACAATTTTGTGACGTTGCAATCAATAGGGTCCAATTTAACGAGTTACGTTTATGTTGATTAGTAGTAGAAGGACAGGTAAAAATCGTACACTTTACTCGTAAATATCGCGGTATTTAGCCGGCCTAGCTTTTCAACCTTTCTTAATTTTGGATCATCAGAAATAACACTTTATCAATTTCTATTTTTGCTTAGGATACTCTTTTAGTTAGTCTTCTTTATATAATATATTGTTAGCTAAGAGTGACGGAAACTACGATTACCATTTTTTCTTTGTCCTTTTTAGACCATTGATGCATATTTTTATATATGGCATATGAATTATACACTACGTTAAGCATGTTTCTATGTACTGAAGTAAATATTGTGTTTTCTCGGAGGAAAAAACGTGCTTCTATCTAGTTTGTTTATTCATTTATTTCAAGTCATTGAATCAATATGTTTGTAAATTGTATTTGACATTTGCATTGTTAATTATAGGATACTTTAGTGTTCATGTGAATTCTCGGTGAAAAAAAAAGTGTTTTCTCGGTGAAATTATTTCAAGTTGATCACTACGACAGAACTTCACAGTCTAGAGAGAACTAAACGTTTCGGCAACCCGGCTGACTGAAGCTGTTCATTATCTGTGTGTGTGTTTTATGACATTATCCCCGTCCATACTATATATGTATATATCAGTAAACGATATTTTCTTACTGAATGAGCTCACCATAAATTTCGACTTCACAGAGTTCGAGGATAGCGTAGTCAGAATACCAAGTGTAAGGTTTGTTTGGTCGTCGATCAACATAGATAGTCAGGTAGATTGTGTTGCCTGTACACGATTGAATAGATGGAGCAAGGTCCATCGATTGCCATGTAGATGTTGTATCTGTATGACAGTTGTCACCGTTTCTCCAATCTGTTGTATTTGACAGGTATATCTGAAAGCCACCAAATCGCCTTGACTGTCCGTGGACTGAATCATCTATACAAAATAAATTAAAATGAAGTCAGATCAAATAATGCTTTGATAATATTTTTTGACGTAATCCTTGAGTTGAATATTACTTTGATTAAAACCCAACAATTATAACCATGCATTATATTTCGATAGTTTAGAGAACACACGCGCACACACAAATAACAAAAAATACCAATAAGTAAATAGAATCATAATCCAAACGTATATTCAACTATAAAGTTCTTTTTTACCGTTTATGAAGAAAGCGATAATATAACTTTGTTTATCGCAAAGTACATTTTTGGATGTTGAGCTCTTACTTATGCCGAAAGTTTACTTTTTACACGATGTTTCGGGTTTTCGTCTTTTCGGTATTTCGTTTTTCGTTTTGGCGATGTTTCGTCATTCCGTTTGGTTACAAGAGTAGACACGCCTATTTTGAACCGACAAGACCTCTATCTTGTATGTTTCATTGAACCGTGTACCTGTACGGTTTTTATATTACTTTCGTCGATTCGTGAGTGGACCCGATTGTTTTAAAAAAAAGAAATACGACACACAGATAACAATGAGACTGATATGAAAGTTCGATAGATAGACGTGTCGATTACTCAGGTTTGAGCGCTAAGCTTACTTGCACATACTTATTTAATGCCTGACGTTGGTCAAAAATTGTTTGATTGAAACATTATTAATGTATTGTAATTACTATCGCCTCCCCCCTTCTCTACCTGATGTTACTTTCTTCATTCAAAATATGAACATTTCTTCTGAGAACATTTCATTCATTTGTTTAATTAAAAAAAAAATCTTACGCACAGAGAAGAATATAGCAATTATGTTATTACCTTACATATAATTATATAGAATAGACTCATTGATAAATTTATCGTTTATAAAAAGAAACAGGTTCGATATTCCGAAGGTCCGTTACTCCGAAAACACCGCAAAACTGGATGAGAATTATTGTATATATTGTATTCTTATATATTTTATGCTAGTGTTACTTCATCAACGACGTAATTTTAAATTCTGAAATATCTGCATTTATCAATTTACAAATGAAAAAAAAATTAGCAAGCTTACAGTTTATCTCAGGAGGGGGTTCAAGTTATTCAGCTTTTCTGAGTGAAGGGGGATAACACTTATTGTGATATTACTGCGAACAGACCAGGCTGGACTCTATGCATCCGAATACCCCTCACCGCAGTATAGGACAGGTGTGGAAATTAAGTGTCGTACAGTGTTTGTGTAGTGTTCCTATGAGCAGAACGTTGAACTTGAACTTGCCCGACTGGATACAACCCGGGGTCCGAAGACTTTGTCAGGTATTTGTTTAAAGTTGTCTCAGAAAAGTGAACTAGTACTGTTGTCAGTTAATTATATTCTTTTGGACTGTATTAATTAATTGGAACATTAAGATTATGGCGAGTCAAGACCAGAGTACAGTCCATTTCAATATGGGATGAACATTTTAGGCAGCTTGACTGCAGCGATATGTGAATAATTCAATTTCAAATGATATGGTGCTCTATGCATTATGTTCAGTAGCAGCAGTTTAATGCAATACTATGGATGTTGGGTGTTTATGGCTAGTGTCCATGTCCAACTAAAGGATCTGAAACCGAAAGGAAAAGGGATTTTTGTTTTAGAAATTTTCTTTGATACAACTTGGGTTGTGTTGCATTGGTCTTATATCAATCAAATGCACAAATATTTAGTATATATTTGCTGTATGTGGATAAATATATGTATATATATATACTTAACAAAAAAAGAAAGGTAACACTACTTTATTCTGTGATTAATTGATTAACCCCTTCATCAATCATTACCAATCATGTACGAATAAAGTAATTGATCAATTCTGATAAAACTGCAGTCATGGTTCATTATAAAACTTTGCGTTCGGTTGATTTTATTCGACTGTAAAGGACGTTGGGGTCAATTTCAAAGGTAACACCATTAGTAACGGGTATGGCCACCGTTTGCGAAGTAAACAGCATTGCAGCGTCGTCGCATGGAACTCGTAAACCGGCGGATAATTCGAGGAGAGATGTTGTTCCATTCAGCGGTCAAGGCTTGGGCCAGCTCCTGCAAGTTTGACGGCTGATATTGACGTTCTCTCATGCGTCGCCCAAGAACGTCCCAGACATGCTCAATCGGTGACAAATCAGGTTATTTAGATGGCCAATCTAACACCTGTACGTTATTTTGCTGCAAGAAAGTTCTGCTGACGCGACTGGTGTGCGCTGGTGCGTTATCCTGTTGAAAAATGGCGCCAACACCATGGCGTCTTAAGAATAGCTGAACCACTGGTCTTAAAATTTCGTCCCGATATCGAATGCCGGTTAAATTGTCATTTAACACAACAAGCCTAGTACGAGTCCCCCCACAAATACCACCCCAAACCATTACTTTTCCGCCGCCAAAGCGATCCCGGTCTGCGACGCAGCAGTTCGCAAAATGCTCCCCTCGTCGCCTCCACACTCTGTGCCTTCCGTCACCGTGTTGCAGACAAAACCTTTACTCATCTGAAAACAGAACATTGTTCCATTGTCGTAAGGCCCAACGACGGTGAACACGGGTCCAGTTACGCCGATTATTACGGAGACGTCGCAACAAATTGGGTCCAGTGTAGGGACGCCGCGCTTTCAATTGATAGGCCCTCAACCTGTTGCGGACTGTTTGGGGAGCCACACGACGCCCAAACAATGTCCTTGTAGTCTCTACTGCGATTACGAATCGATTGCGCAAGTGTATCAATCGTATACGACGGTCATCCCTGGCGGTCGTTTTACGGGGTCGGCCGCTTCGGGGACGATCGGATGTTGACCCAGTTTGGTTTAAACGACTTACCAACTTGCAAATTGTCTTAACACTGCAACCAAAATGCCGTGCAACTCGACGGCGAGACTCCACAGCCTGGAGCATGCCTACAGCCCTTCTCTCTGTGCTTGTGACAGCCGGGGCATCATGATAAAGTTGATAAATAGCAAGATTCGGTGATTTCTAAGTCCTAAGGATCTAAGGAACAGTTGTCAGTTTGAATGTTTATGGAATTCAAGCGAAGATACAAGTTAGTCGCAGAAAACCTCGTGCAGCTCTTTCGCTGATACAGACTTTTACGCTTGAATGATTTTGGTAACCCCCTTGGATTTTGTAATGTAAAACATTACTATTTTCTAAGATTGCACAAACGTCATTTTGTTTTCACTCATTTACAGGTATTCGCCTAGGAAACATGTTAACCTTTCCTTTTTTGTTGAGTATATATAACAGCTTTATTGCTACAGTATGATACATTCTAACATGAATGGAAATTAGTAACACTTAGCGGAATCCGAATTCTACTTTTATGCAACTGGGTTCTTTTAATTAGAAGTAGTATTTTAAAGAGCACAGTATATCGATTCACGCAGCGTGCATTTTAGGTAAGAATGAGTCTTATCTTCAATTGATCAATATACATTCTGTGCAACACAATACTTTACGATTGATCAAACTGTTACTTATGATAATATCCGAACCTTTAATAGCAGAAAGTAGCAAAACGAAAAGACGAAAACCCACAAAAGCACCGAAGCAAAAGGACGAAGACACCAAACCAAGGTAAAAACCTATACCATTTTTATTTCACTCTTTGGTGTCTGTTTTATCTCGGTTTGGCGTCTTCACGTCGTTTCGTCTTTTTTCCCGGCGTCCTTTTGTGGGCAACAAAGCAAGATCATGAAATACGTATAAGCGACAACCTATATCAAAATATTTTTCAAGTAGAATATGCTGTAAGTTATTTGACCCATCCTCAATAATAGTTGCCGTTGAATCCACCAAACTCACTTGCTTTATCGAAGTTCCCAACTACTAAAAATCACATGACAAATTCGTAGGCCAAATGTTTGAAATACGACATGTCACATGCAGAAGTATATAAGCATCCTTTTTTGTCAAATCCATACATATAATATATATATACATACAACAAATCTAAAAAATATTACTTTAATTTCTTTAATAATGCATATAACAGGTAGTGCACTATTCATTTCTTGTGACGTTACTTTATTATCATCACCATTTTTGACTAGTCTGGTCCATTTAGACTATAATTTCTTCTATTTATATTGTATACTTTGTAAATTGAAAAAAAAATCATCGCTAGTAAACTTACAATAACGAGATAACGTAACTCTTAATAACTTTTCATGTATTACTAATCGGGTTTCGTAGAAAACAACACAAATGGATTATGCAATTGGTGGAGCTAACGTTTTATTTGACAAATGGTTATTCTATCTAACGTTTATAGAGATGCATTTTTTTCAGAATTGAACCAGAATATCTAAAACCATGTTGAGACATCGAGGGACGGCAAAAACTAACGCAAAAAAAAAAAAAAAAAAAAACAAACAAACAAAACAAAACAAAAAAAACTCAACGAAATTTTACTCGAAAAGTATAAATAATGACAAAAAGCTTAATACCGTGCTTATTATGCCTCATAGAAACACAACCTTACACTAAAAAATGATATGATACCATCTTGCTACAGGATGCTTATTACGTTTAAGTGACATGAACTAGAAAAGGAGATTTTCATATGCTTTGTTTCTTACTTACTTCTGTAGTATATCTTCACATGTTCAATAACGACTGGACCACCAAGGTCAATCCGCCACCAAGCTTCCGATAATGCTGGAGTTGTTTGTGTATGTATACAACTACCACTACTAAATTTTTGATCAGTCCTGCCATCTACTGCCTTTTCACTTATGGACGTCGCGGAATAATTGGAGCTTTGGCTTGTCTTGATATCTGGTTGACGGCATAAATTCACTAAAACGAAAAATGAAAATATATATATATTACATGTAGCACATTAAAGATCATGCAAGGTTTACCTAGCCAGAGCGAGGGTATGATAAAAATAGTATAGTCAACCCCTATCCATAAAACTTCTGTAAACCACTCTCTCCTATCACTTCATAATATTTCTTTTTATTAATATTTTCTACCCTTTCACGACTACTGAAAGGCCGAAAAGTCGCAATGCTGGACGAAAAATCCGTTAAAAATATATTCAATGATACAATGTTAACTTATCGTTATACGAACATGATAATGCGTTTTTTGTCATTCACAGTTTCGTTTATGATTGATGCGCTAATAACCTGTGTCAACCGATTTGTCTTCGTCTTGTTTGAACGTGGTCTTAAACACCAATTTGTGATTTTTTTTTTTTCACAAAAATTCTCTGGTTTATTGTAATAAGGTCAGTACCTAATCCTTTTAAATATAGAACCCTAAGTTGTCAACGCATCCAACTATTATCCAGTCCGAGTTCCCTTGACTCTAAAAAATGGACATTTGAACAGACAGATATCTAACGTGGAGTCAGCTCACCCATTCATGAAAACATGTTATTCCGTAACATTGCTTAGTGCCGTTAACGTTTGAGCGTTGCCGACGTCGTTTTTCATGGATATAAGTCTGGTGACCAAGGTAACAGGAATCAAAATTATTTGATCCGAGTATCACTCGAGTATCTACCATCCACCGGATGATCTCACAGTAACAACAACATACCATATACAGGACAGATGGGTATAAACAACACTAGAAGTAATCTTGCCATACGCGATCATAAAATTCAAGAACAAGAAGTTGAGACGCCGAAGAGGGATCGTATAGCCCAAGGAAGGATAGACAATGCAGAATGAGGAGATTCCTACATATTGGTCAACGATCCAGTCCAGTGCTCATGGAAGTGTTGACGGATTAGGGAAATCAGAAATCAGCAGCATGATAATATATGCTGTGAGTCCAGTTACAGTGTACTTTAGTCGGATTGTATAGAAAATCATCCAGACTGCAACTGCCAGTTTTATCTATAGTTAAGGAATTCAAGGTTGAAATGATTGCACTGTCTTTCAAGTTTAGAAGAGGAAACATCCTTTTAGATCATGTAATACAATAGGTGTAAACACACGTACTTGTTGGTGATTGCCATGTTGATTACATGTTTAATAATGATAATGTTACATGTACAAAATCAATATCTCATCAACATACATAGTTCATATATTCATATTAGTACTTCACATTGTGTCTCGTATAAGAAATGTCCATAGGGCTCTGAGCTTTCTCCCCGTTTGTCCATAGGGCTAGCTATAGGGCTTTATCCATAGGGCTCTGACTGCTCTCCTGCTCTCTCTATAGGGCTCCCCCAAGGCCGTCCCTCTAAACTAAAGGTCACCCCCCTTTATCTCACCCCTGACCAAGCTTGTCCGGCCATCCCCTAATATGGACTTCACTTGTTGCTAGATGATATGATTGTTGAAGTATAGCTACCTGTACTCGAGGTGCAAGGTTGCGATTCCCCCTGCTAATTTGTTACTTGAAATAAACACTAATAATTACTCTACTACTAGATGGCCACTGTCCGAAGTTTGATTATCAAGGAAGTGCAGTCTATAATTAATTAACTGACCAAAGCTGTACACTCACTGATAAGATTCTCGGAACCAAGACTACACCAACCTAAGTGTATATATACAGGTAATTATCCACACCCCTATGAACTACCTATATGCGTTATATTGATATACTATTGAACATTAAACGGACTATTGTTTAAGCTAACTTATTTCAACAATCCCATATGAAAATTCACCAGCATTTGCTTCCACTCTGGCCATATCTATTTGGCTGGATACCATTAGCATTATGCTCTTTGGCATTATCTGATTCATTCATTAGGAATCTGATGTTCCATTTCATGGCTGGTCTCAGTATATCGTATTATTTCCATGGTAGCTACTACAGTCGTTGAACTTGTGATGTCACAGCCAATAAGATCCCGATACCTCTGTACCTTTTGATCATATGGAATAATACTATATATCTATTTCTGTTTTCGTTCGAGGTACACATTAATATCTGTCTCTGAAGTAACATACTAAATCCAAACAAGGGAATTGTAGGGACAAATCGAAACTAAGTTCATGTATCTACGTGCATTGTACAAGTGTTTCGGAGTGTAATGTGATGCTAAATTACAGTCAATGAAGTTTGTCATATTCTTTGATCTATGGTATTAAAAGAAAGTAATGGGCAATGTTACACTTTTCATATGAATTAAGATTTTGCATACATATTCACTTTATCAGTTTATTTCCGGGAATCCTGTCGTTTTTCTCCTTATATTTTCATTTTATAAAACCTTTTTTATGGTATTAATTTTTATTTTGTTGAAATCCAACATTCCCTTTGCTCTTATTTCGTTTTACATACATGATTTACTGTAAAAGAATTTTCAAAATGGTGAAAGTTATTTTTATGCGAAATATTAATCATTTTCATGTGACCAGGAAGTCATAGCAGCGACTGAAATGATACAACCGATTAATAAAGTCCGAAAGATGGCGAGTTTCGTTGTTCTAGCTTGTGTCTAAATTGAAGATAAGGTCAATTAATCCCATTATAGTATTGACTGGAATCACTTTTCTATCTGTAAAACTGAGTAATCAGAATAAGAAACGGATAACTCGAATTTCTTTTGAATGTTTAGATTTTATTATCTATTATTATTATTTATGCTACATATTCATTTTCTAAACGTTATTGGCGATCATTTTGCAAAATGAAAATACCTAAGATTATCATTAATTTGGTTTGGATAAATTGAAAAAAACTTCGTTGTAGGAGTATTTTCTTTTCTTCAAAAGAGTTTACATTGTGCTATGATTTTGTTTATGTTTACTGACCTCGAAGAAAAAAGTAAGAATGAAGTGAGAATGTAACAAAATATCTTTCTCTTTGCAGAAAGAATTACCTGAGGAGATTTACGAATATCTGTGTATACGTTACACAAGCAAACACTCAATGACCTGGGACCGAAAATGAACAAACAAGAAAATATTCATAAAGAACATGCGATGTAAAATACGATCAGGATTGTATAGCGCAGGTATTTTGGTTTTCAATTGGATAGAAGCAAGCGCTATGTCAGATAATAATACCCGTATGACCTTCGTGTCGTAATTTCTTTATGTACATTAATAGGTAACTTGTTATCTTAATTACGTATACAAACAGGATCGCTATACCCATTCATGACATTAAATCCATGTTGTTTACATGTATAATATATATACACTGGACGTTGTAGTTTAGCTACAAAATCCGCAATAATAAGAGTTTACTAATGCAGAATATTCAAGATGTTTAAGATCAAAATACTGAACAAGATGCTGACAAAAATGTTAAACAATGAAAATAATATTCCAATCATTGAACAGAAACTAATTACGTAAACTCACAGTTTAACAAAGTGAAGACTGTTGATGGTATATAGATACATATGTTATTTAAAACTAGATATCAAGTTATATCTGAAACGTAATTTGATGTTTTAGAAATCTCCACTGAACAGAGGAAACATGTTATCATGAGACCAAGGGTATATACACCCAATATACACAACAATACACGAAGCCAGGTTGTACAGGTGTAGTAACATGGCTACATACCAGGAAGTAAATATTTTCTAAACAAGTATTTGCATAAAGAAATATTACACCTACCTGTACAACATTTTTTTAGATCGATTAACTTAGAATAACACGGCCACATTAACAAACCACTTAAAGGAATGTCAACAAACAGACAGCTCCGCAATCACATATACTGGCAATGCTTCTTATATCACATTTAAACGTGTTGAAATCGCCAAAGGTACACATATAACTCTTCTGAAATATTACAAACCAGTTGAAATGACTGAAATGGGTGTCCTAAATTATAAGCTGTCATTTATAATAGACCAAACATCAATATAGTAATTCAATAAATACTGAAAATGAGATATTGACACATAATTCCATCTTGTACAGCTTTTCTATGTTGTAATGCTGTCAACGTGAATGATCCATTCGAGCATTATTCGTTTAATGTTGCCTTGCATTTAAATTTCACCAGTGTTCACATGCAAATCACTGATTTCTACGTCTCGTACATCTCATTTTAAAATCGAGCAAGGAATAGTCAAGGTTAAACCATTCAAACCTTTCGTAGGTATATTTATAGCATTAAAGAAATTACAATACCTGATGTGTTGACTATCTCCAAGGTTATTACCAGATAGAGAATCACCAGCCAAATGTTTGAAACTTCCATCCTCCACCCAAACTGTTGTATAAATCAACAGGAGTGCCTCAGTCTACACATAATACACCTGAATCAATCAGGAAGTTTATTATTATCATGATATGCTTCAACAAGTAACTAGAACACTTTTTTAAAAAATGAAACTGGCCACAATCATATCAGAAAGTATGGGGAAATTAAACTATAGGAACGTCAAGCAAAGACATTTCACTGAACTAATAATCGCATTTATTTAATCTTCATAAAGACTTTTTTACGAGCAGCTGCTGTGGCTTTTTTTTATGAAAAAAAGTTATATTGAAATTCAAATCAGAGAAATGCGATACAACTAGATGATAGATACTACGAGAAAGTTTTACGGTCGTAATAAAAGAGAGATAAAATAATATTCCTGATCATATAACTATATATCGGTTTCTGATATGAAAAAAGACACGATTTACTTTGGTTGGCAAGAGACGACGAAGAAAAATTTGATAATTACCTTACCGTACCATCTGGTCATATTCTTTGTTCACGGGTCTCTTTGTTGCTCATACTTATAAATATCTTGTACATATAAATGCGTTTAATGTTCACACCGTATACTTTCACGGCCATAGGTTTAAACAAAGTACACACCATTGATTGCATTATTTATAACCATCATATACCGCTGGGTTAGGCGAGGAGAGTCAACCCTATTGATTAAAATATTAATGATTACAGGAGCATATCCCAGTCAAAGTCTGACGTATACATATTAAACTTTAAAATTATTTTTTTCTTAATGAATGAGGATGTGGTGTAACGTGTACTTGAACTTAAACAAACTTCGTAATACACTATCAGGTTTCCCCAGAACGAATCTCTGCTTACGTTTTACATATTATGCAACGTTAGGTGAAGGCAGTGTTTATATAGAAAGGTATTAAGTAGTACACACTTTATGTTACGTGTAAATCTTTGTTACTTCACTGTTGCTATGCACTGTAAAGAATAGAACTTCCAATTACTCCCCCCTCCCCTTGCCCAGTCTGCAGGACTCTGTGAAATATTCTTTTTGCAGGCTACTGTATAGGTTGTCTCCAATGAATTTGTTTCTTTAGCCTACCCCAGTTGCATCCCTTGAGTTTGTCGTTTCCTTTGGAGTTACCCATACCATAATATTCAATAATATATCACTGTTGACTTGTTATGAATTTTCATTAATTTGAAAATTAAAAAAAAAACAAACAAACAAAACAACTTGGATGTTGCCTCAGAGGTGGCTGCCATCAGTGATGGCTGCTGGCTGTATCATTTTATTTGCTGCTCTCAGTTAATTCTTCACTGATATGTTCTATACTATTTTGCAGCTTGTTTAAATTTTGCCAGATTTTATAACTTGCCAGCTCAGGAAATCACAGTTGACGTGTCGTGAACATTTAACTGCTTTTTTCACTTTATCTTTCATTTGAGAATCTTCACTTCATCCATTCTTATGATAAAAAAACTTTTTGTTTGTGTCTTTTGCCATGTACTGTTTATTACGGTGGTATATGTTGCTGTGCATTTACCTGATGTTGGTTTACATATGTAGTACGCGTTTTATTGCCACGGCGGTGCTGTCATCAGTGATTGCTGCTGGCTTTATTTGTTTTTGCTGCTCTTCACTGTTGTA
Organism: Ylistrum balloti; assembly: GCF_031769215.1. Taxonomy (NCBI): domain Eukaryota; kingdom Metazoa; phylum Mollusca; class Bivalvia; order Pectinida; family Pectinidae; genus Ylistrum; species Ylistrum balloti. The sequence continues at coordinate 46,918 of NW_026783198.1, read as the reverse complement.
TTCTAAAATACAAAAGTCTACAGTTAGTTCTTATTGACTTGTATGTCTTATCGATATGGTTTACTTTTTTAATTTGACAGATATCTGTGAATTTTATATCATTTATGCAGCTTGATTGTCGTGCCAGTCATTTCCACTTTTAATGTAATTTGCGTACTTTGTCTTTGTTTACTGGCTGTTTCGAGTTATGTTACTTGTTCCTTCCTCCCTTTAACTTGTGTTCTTGAGGGATTAAATTGATACGTTACTCTTAAAATGATCTGGCACTGTAGGGTCTACCTTAGCCAGACTACTGTTCTGCATGATTCTACGCACCCGCTGGACTGAAACCAATGGCACTTTAGACCAAGGGCTGCCAGTTGATGGAACACCCCCTTTGTCAGTATCCTCCCTGGAGCTCCGGGATATGGCTCGGTAGGCATTCCAGAAGAGTCTGGAGGACGGACAGAGGATGACTGCTACCGACACATTTACAGAGCAGGCCTCACCCACCAGGCCCAAATACCCTCGGTGACTAGTGATAATACAGACACTATTTCATATGCACCCATGGCAACACACAGTGCTATAAGCGCGTCTTCAATTTTTTAGCATTGCCTTGGCCACAACACTACAGGTGACTCCCACAGAGCCAGTACATGGCAGTTTACTTCTTCTGGGATACCTTTAGGCTCTTTGGTGAATGGAAGAATTCAAGAAAAGATTTTGAATGATGTGTTTGTTGATTTGTCAATACTGACAAATCAGGAACCACTAAAATACGTCATCCTTGTCATTAGCGCAGTGGACGAATGCTTTTCATAAGTTAATTGCTAATCATACACAACGGTAGCCAGGGGATTTCCCAGCCCTGTTACAATGTATGTCTGTAGTCTGAAAGCTGGCCTTGAAGCAGGGATACTGGCAACTTTACGATAAATATTTTCGGCTTTTGAGGGCGCAAAACAAATCAGTGTCATGGGGGTCAAATGAGTGGGACTAGTAGCAGGATGCCATGACAAGTAGGGCCAAACACAGCTCTTCCCTTGCGCAACTCACCAAGGGTAACTGTAAGCGCTTCATCCAAAGGAGACCCTGTCATCGCTGTCGTTTTCCCCATAAGTGCCAAGGTCCACACCCCCTTCAATTTGCCCAGGTACGTTCGCCTCGGACCAGTCCTTTCCATTCCCTTACCAAAACCCCAACCCTCGATCGTCCTTTCGTCTAACTAACCACCATTTCCGGCACTCCAATACCTCCCCTGCCTTTCGTGGACATCGTCACCCCGTCATTCCTTCTGAGCTTCTGACAGTTTATGATGGATGGTTTTCGCCTGCATTGTCATCTGTCAAGCTATGAGATACAAAGCTCTTGTAGAAGCCTAAAATTTTGCAGCACATACCCTTCAGCAGTTACTGAAAAAGATTAACAAGGAACTTGACTACGGCAGACTTGCAGGTCCCTATGTGAACACTCCTTATGACCGTTTTCATGTCAGCCTCATTGGTGTCGTTGGAAAGAAAAACACAGGAAAATTTCGTCTCATCCATCATTTAAGTAAACACAAGGGTCGTCACTCAATGATTCGATTCCTAATTCTCATTGTAGAGTTGAATATTCGAAAATTCAGGATGTCATATCCTATATTGAAGAACAACAAACCCATTCTTTCTTAGCCAGATGGGTCATTGAGTCGGCTTTCTGCATAATACCGGTTCATCCTGTTGACCGCCCCTTTTGAGGTTTTCAGTGGAATTCACAATATTATTTTGATAAATGTCTACCAATGGGTTTGTCTGAATGTTGCACGATTTTTGAGGAATTGATTAGAATGGATGGGTTTCAGTATAGTGCATGTTTTAGATGACTTTCTATTCATTGTACCTTCAAAGTACAGGTGTGATAGAATTTTGTCTGATTTTCAAAACGTGTGCCAAATAATTGGGCTTCCTATTGCCCCAGATCAGGTCTCACCATTGTAGGCGTTACTCTTGACACATTGAAGTATAAGGCACGTTTACCTCCAGACAAAGTGCGTTATTGCAAAGAAATCACTAGAGCATTCCAGTCTCGAAAGAAAGTTACCTTAAAAGAAATTAAATCCCTTATCGGTACCTTACTTCAGTGGTTAGTACAGGTCGTCCATTTTTACGAAGGTTATTTGACCTGACAATTGGGGTCCAAAAAACCGTATTTTAAAGTTAAACTTACGTCTGAGGGCAGAGCATATTTGAACACTTTTAATGGTAGGAACTTTTTCCTTGAGGAAAAACGGTTGTACAGCGATCATGTCCAATTTCCTACCGACGTATGTTCGACGTTAGGTTTTGGTGCTATGTTTGGGGAAAAGTGGTTTTCTGGGGAAGGAGTACTTGAGGTCAAAAGTCACAATTTACCTATCTCATTCTTAGAGTTCTACCCAATCGTTGCAGCTTTACTTACCTGGGGAGACAATTTACAAGACTGGTAATTTGGCCTTAGTGCCGGTGATCAACACGCAAACAGCCAAAATCAAGATTTTGATGCGTTTGTTGTGCATGCATGGGTTGTTCTGCCTCAAGCATAACAATTTATTCAAGGCCTTTCATGTTCCTGGAAAACATAATGATAAAGCTGATGCTTTATCTCGTTTACAGGTAGACAAGTTTAAACCATTACATCCATGTGCCTCAGCGGCCCCCTCTCAAGTTCCCATATCGATGGCTCAAGAGAAGTTACTTCTACCCTTACCTCCCTTTTGGCGTCATCCTTAGCACCTTCAACTCATAGAATGTATTCACGGATATGGCGGATTCTCAGTGACTTTGCAGCTAATGTTCTAAACTCTCCCATAGTCGTACCTGTTCCTTTTTCGGTTATTGCTCTCTAAGTAGCTCATGCACATTATCTTAAGATTGTTTCAACAACTAATTCCCACATGCCTGCTATAGCATATATACATAATATTTTGATCATTCAGATCCAACAAAAGCTTTCATTGTTCAAAAAGCCCTACAAGGATCAGCACACATATCCCCATCGTTCGATATTCGACTTCCCATCACAGAACAGATTTTATCTACACTTATTTAGGCCCTGCACAATACGGTTAGTTTGACCTTTGACAAAGTTTTATTTAAGACCGTTTTTACTACAGCCTTGCACGTATTGGCGGGTTTTTGCCGAGTCAGTTTTCTTAGCATTCACGAGTGTTACAAATCGGTGACATAGAATTTACATAACACGAAAACCACCTCCAACTGTGTATTTGTGTCCGTACCTTCAAGCATAATCAAAGTGGAAAGCCTCATACAGTCCCAGTTGCGAGCTGCAGCAATAAAGATGTGTGTCCCGTTGAGGCTTTGTTAGACTACCTCAAATTACGAGGTCCCAAATCTGGGGTCTTATTCAAGAATAGCCTTGGTATACCGTTACAACGGAAATATTTTGATAATGTCACGAAGAAGTGCCTGCTTGTGGCTGAGCTTGATAGTTCACGTTACAAAGGGCATAGCTTCAGGATAGGTGGAGCGACATTTGCTGCATATAAGGGAATGTCAGAATCACAAATTCGTATGTTAGGCAGGTGGCATTCTGATTCTTTTAAAAAGTACATTCGTACACCTGCTTTATCTAACTGAAGACTAATCATTAATTAGCATTACAACACCACCTGCTACTTGTACCTCTCTGTTTTGTTGCAGGGGTCACATCATGGAGAGTTGCGTGGAGTTATCTGGTGATAGTGTTGTTAGGCTCCACTAAACAGGTTGGTGTCCAGGACACCGTACATGTACCTCTCCTTTTTGATGTGGGGTTCTCTTAAGGGAGAGTTGCATGTGGGTCATGCTAATAGGGTTGTTACTTAGGGTATTATATTTTCTATGCTTGTGATAACTATCATTTCGGAGTTGTGGGTTACTACAGGATTCAAATATGTTTTCGCATAACACTTCTCCAATTAATAATTTGAAGACAACGACTCACTATTCCGTTATATTAATTATTGTTTGCGCGTGTTTGAATCGAAGCAGTTTAAAGTTTTTGCTGAGAAAATGACGCATGTTCAGAAGTCAAACTGGTGTTAGTTTTTCCGTTTGGCGTCGGTTGTTTTTTTCTGTTCCCCAATATAGAGTATTTGGGAAATTAGACAGGGCTCAATGGCCCCTATTTTGAGTTTGTCATTTGCAATTTATTTATAATTATTGTAATGATAGATATCAAATATCAAAGGAGTTTCAAATTGAATTTCCCTAATTTAAGAGGATTCAATGCGGCACAATCTAAACATGATTTGATACTAAATTAGGAGTATCCTAACTATGTTTTTGCTAAAACATAACTACCCAGAATAAAAAATAACAACGAAAAAGACAATTCAAATAGCCATACAATACGTCAGCGAGAAGTATACATGTTTACACAAACTTCCCTACCTACCAGATCAATAGTTAGCTACATATATATAATTAACAGGCACTGTGGAAAATGATTGAGAAACTCAGCTACACGCAGTTGCTTTGGACGATATGAAAAAAAAGAAAGCTTTCGCCTTGATATTTTATATGCATGTAATACATGTAAGTTATAAACGTGATTGTAGCAATTATCATGATCAGATATGATCCTGACAAACATTTACATAAAGGAAAAAAATAAACCAATATGTGTTTGACGTGCAAGATGAAGGCCGATATGATTGACATATCCAATATTCTGTCACAATTACTATCCTATCTGCTTACCAGTCTACTAAATTTATTCATACAACATGCTTATCGCTCATTACAATCAGCCTATCTTATCTAAAGAGCCAGACCCATTCCTCGACCGATATTATTTCATATTAAAAATCATGATTTTCTATTTTTTCTCGGGCAGCAAACGCTCTGACTAACCCTGTAATACCGCAATTTTAAAGTAAATCGCTACCAATCTAACGTAATAAATAGTTTTGAAAATGAATTCGAAACGACTCAGTGCTAATTCATAATTATGCTGTAAATAAATCTGCCGTGTTCCAACATGGCAGAAAGCGTGCGATGGAAGCGGGGAAGAAAACGTGTTTGAGGGCCTCTTTGCAATTAATCGTAGTTTTTCCGTAATCTGCACGTTATTTTTTGTGTCATATCTAAGCGTTGAAAAATGTGATCAATACATACGTTAGATGATATATATATAGAGTATTGATTGCATTTATCGGTAAAATCTCGTTACAAGCGATGTCACATTGACGTACTACTCACCTCTTCCTCCATTTTTCTTTTGGTTCTGATCGCGTCTGAACGTATCACGTGGCTTTTCCTCATCAATATTTATATCCCGGTGTTGATTAATTAGACTAATTCCGGCACCGATGTCTCCGGTACCCTTTCAACTTCAATTTCGAAACTTTATACAAGTCTTTATTTATGTGTTATCTATTAATATACAACAACATTTCCAGTCAATAAAATATGAAAACAAAAAATCTATATTGGAGTGGGTCTGGCTCTTTAAATCAAAAGGAACACTAAAATTCGTCTCCTTATAATAATGTAACAACTAAAACAACGCATTTCATGTATTGATGTGATTTTTTTCTAGGTTACATATAATCAATTCGGTTACAAACAAATGTATCGTTATGTTTTGAAGCAGCTTAACATCCAAATCCTTACCAAATTAAGAAAAAAAATGCTTTTAAACAAAATGTAATTCTAACAACAAATTGTTATACTTGCAGTATACAGTGAAATCACACTTCAAGTTCGAGCTATATTTAGAACAATACTATGATCGTCTAAATTCTCAAGCAATCAACTGACCTCGGTGAATTACGAATGTTTATTTACTGTATAAGACTTTACATGGAATCATAGATATAGGTTTTACACATTCTGCGTCAGGTGTCGGATAATGAACTTACATGTACACCGACCACTGTCAGGGTGACACAGATTGTTAACACAGGTTGTATCACAGATGGAATCACAGTTGTTGTTACCATATTTCCCCAGTGGACAGCCTGAAAGTTATATCGCTAATATCTACTCAGGAGCACAGGAAACATTACTACACTAATATGATTTATTTATACATACTACAGTATCAATTTATTGTTGTTGTTGTTGTTGTTGTTGTTGTTGTTGTTGTTGTTGTTGTTGTTGTTGTTGTTAAATCTAAACACAGTTGTGAGGTGGTATATGATGGATGGACCTATCTTTCGTGGCATCTTAAAAAGATTTTCTTCCAAAACCGTAAACAAAGGGTTGAGTTTTTGTTCTTGTTAACACGTTTTACGTATATTTGAAAAAAGATAAGCTACATTATTAATAATTTGATGTCGTTCATGTAAACTCTAGATAAAATGTCCTCTTGTTTTTGTGTCGGACGAGTCCTCTTAATGCATGCTTCAATCTAGTTTATTTATTCTTTTAATCAAACCATTGTTTCAATATGTTTGTATATTGTATACGGCATTTGAATTGTTAATTACTTATAACATCTTTTTGTGTTCATGTGATTTCTCGGCTTAAAAGAAAGTATTTTCGTCGTGAAGGTATTCCAAGTTGATCACTACCACAGAACTTCACAGTCTAGAGTGAACTAAACGTTTCGGCAACCCAGTTGACTGAAGCTGTTCATTTCTTAAATACGGTTTTTTTAGTGGGTATGTTTTACGGCATTATTCCCATACTATACACATATCAGTAAACGATTTTTTTCTTACTGAATGAGCTCACAATAAATTTCGACTTCACAGAGTTCGAGCATAGCGATGTCAGAATACCAAATGTAAGGTGTGTTTGGTCGTCGATCAACATAAATAGTCAGGTAGATTGTGTTGCCTGTACACGATGGAATTAATTGAGCAAAATCTGTCGAATTCCATGTAGATGTTGTATCTGTATGACAGTTGTCATCGTTTCTCCAATCTGTTGTATTTAACAGGTATATCTGAAAGTCACCAAATCGCCCTGACCGTTCTTTGACTACAATATCTGTGCGAAATAAAGTAACAGTAAATCAAATAAAATAATGCTTTGATAATAGTTCTTTACGTTATCCTCGTGTTAGATATTACTTTTATCAAAACCCAACAATTATAACCATGCATTATATTTCGATAGTTTAGAGACCACACGTGTTTGTTTATCGTACACTTTTTGCTTTGGCGGGTTTTCATTTTTTTCATCTATTCGTTCTGTTGCCTTTCCGTTTGGGTACCTGGGTAGACACGTCTATTTGAACTGACGTGACTTCTATTTTATTTGTTCAATCAAGCGTGAAGTCATTGGTATTGATGATCTACCAGTCACCCAGTCTGTACTGTTTTAATATTACACTCGTCGACTCGTGAGTTGAACAGATTATCCTAAAAAAGAAATACGACACGAAGATCAAAATGAGACTGATATGAACGTTCGACGTGTCGATTACTGAGCTTTTGAGCGTTGAGCCTACTTGTACATACTTAATCAACACCCTGCAGTCGGTCAGACAATGTTTGATTGAAACATACTACGTTGTATTACAACTTATAATCCCCTTCTAATCATGATGTATTTCAAAGACAACACCACTATCACCAGTTTCAGTACTATTAATATGAAAGTGTTGTTTTTTTCTTCAAAATTTGCCGTTGAATGTCCATAAACAGTTATTGAATAGCATGTGGTGATGCTTTTATATTTGTATATTTGTTTAAAAAAAAAATCAAAAAGATATTCCTTTCATTTCTTTAATGATGCATGTAAAATGTTAAATTATATTCAATGATACAATGTTAGATTATCGCTATACGAACATGATAATGTGTTTGTTGTCATTCAAGCTTTTGTTTATGATGAAAGTTTTAATAACCAGTGACAACCGTTTTCTTTTCGGTTTGTCTGAGCGTCTGAGTCAATTTGTGATATCTTTTACAAAACCTCAGTACCTAATCCTATTTTGGTATAACGTCCTACGTTGTCAATGCATTCAACTATTATCCAGCCTTTGTTCTCTTGACTCAGACTTAAACATTTGGACAGACAGATGTCTAACGTGCAGTCATAGCGCATCCCTGTATGAAAACATGGGATACTGTAACATTGCTTAGTGCCGTAACCTTTGTGAATGCTGCCGATGTCATGGGTATAAGTATGGTGGAAAAGGCAACTGCAATCGTAATTATTGGATCAGGCATCTGTCATCTACCGCTGAGAGGTTTCATTGGTGATCTGTCCGTAACAACAGCATACCATATACAAGAAAGATGGGTGTTAACAACACTAGAAATAAACCATCAATGCTATGGGCTCGCATCAATTCAAGAAGTCGAGAAGTCCAGTCCTGAAAAGCGACCAAATAGCTCAATGAAGGAGAAAAATGCAGAATGAGGAGTTTAAAACATATTGGTCAACGATCCAGGCCAGTGCACAGGAAAGTAGTTCAATCAATTCCTACCCGACACCATTTCATTTAACACATCGCCCCAAACTATGTGAATGAAAAAGGTGGATAGAAACGATCTGTAAGGAAAGAATCAATGTCCGGATTTACCAAAATGGAAGAGATTCCTGTAAAAAATGTTGACTGATTAGGGAAGTCAGTAAGCAGCTACATGAGTAAATGTGCTGGGAGTTCAATCAAAGTTTACTTCAGTCGCATTGTATGGAAAATCATCCAGACTGCAACTGCCAGTTTTATCTATAGTTAAGGAATTCAAGGTAGCGAAGTGCCGGCTTGTCATGATTTTCATGGCAAACAAGGAGTGTGGGAAAAAAATTGAGATACCAGATCGGAAACCTATGGTCAGATCTAAGAGACCAGACCAATACAGGATCGCTTTCCTAATAAGAGTATGGATCCTATTGACCTAGTATTTGGAGGATGCCTTTGGTCGGAATTGAAACACTGTTGACATTGATTTGATAACAAATGAAAGTGACGATCGCGCACCTGGTTGCATAATCAATATGATCAACGACGCAGAAAGCTAAAGTCAAATCTAGATTATTACACCTTACATACGTTTACTGGCGTTGCTGAATATTAAGACTAGTAGTATACCGTAAATTTACATGTGCATTAGGCTTCAGAGCGAAATCGGGCACTAGACTTTAGTCATAACTATGCCTACATGTAAATTAACGTGCGTGCCTGTCCTCTCTCTAGTGTTAAACGAAATAACGAAAACGCCGTCCTTAATTGATTTTTAGTTTGTTTATTTCCGTTACCACATATACACTAATCTACTGCAGGGCAGATTCTTTGGTGACTAGTTGTTTAGGGTACATATGTACCAACAGACTGCATGGTATATTCTTTATTGAATATGTGTAGCCCACAACTGTCACGTCACAAGATCAATGGTGTTTACACAGCCATATAGGAATATAACGAGAAACTTCAATCGTGCCTGCAATATACGAGCTTTTTAACTACTGACCTGATATAATCCGTTTATACCTTATCGAGGCCTTATTAAATAAGTTATATTTAAAGTATTATATAAACGCTTACTTAATGTCATTTTTGATAATGAAATGACACGTTCCTATTGAAGAGACAAACGATGTTTTGTATATAGGTGCTAAAACACACATGTGGGGTCTATCTAAATGTACCCGATTTCCCCCAATGATTTACTCATCTAGTGTCAGTCAAGGTTGTGCTATATTCCATTCATAGATGTTAAGAAGTTAAAATAAACAATGTATAAAATTTAAGAATGTTGAAGAAACATCCTTTTAGATCACCAGCGTTGAGAGTTATTTGTTTCCATTCTGGCCATTTCTATTTCGCTGGACACCGTTTACATTATTTCCTCTGGCATTATCTGATTCATTCATTAGGAATCTGATGTTGCATTTCATGGCTGGTCTCAAGATATCGTATTCTTCCCATGATGGCTACTGCAGTCGTTGAGCTTGTGATGTCACAGCCGATAAGATCCCGATAGGATAAACTTATATTAGTAGTGGAAGGAGAGGTGAAAATCGTCAATACCTTTGTATCTTTGGATCATACGGAATGATACTATATATTTCTTTTTGTTTTCGTTCAGAGTACACATTAATATCCGTCTCTGAAGTAACATACTAAATCTAAACAAGGGAATTGTAGGGACAAATAGAAACTAAGAACATTTATCTACGTGCATTGTACAGGTGTTTTGGACTGTAATGTGAGGCTAAATGATTGAAATAATTTTGCAATTACCTTACATTCAAGGAAGATTGTCATGCTCTTTGATCTATGGTATTAAAAGAAAGTAATGTACAATGTTTCACTATTCAAATGAATGAAGATTGTGCATACATATTCACTTGTTCATTTTATTTCCGGGAAACCTGTCCCTTTTCTCCTTATATTTTCAGTTTTTTTGAAGAAACAAATATGGTATTAATGTTTATTCTGTTGAAATCCGATATTTTAGTCTTATTTCGTTTTACATACATTATTAATGTTTTATAGAATTTTCAAAATGGTGAATGTTATTTTTATGTTTTATATTTATTTTTTTCATTTGACCAGTAAGTCACTGCAGCGACTGAAATGATACAACCGATTAATAAAGTCCGTAAGATGGCGCATTCGTTGTTCTAGCTTATGTCTAAATTGAAGACAAGGTGAATTAATCCCATTATAGTATTGACTGGAATCACTTTTCCATCAATACAACTGAGTAATCAGCAGAAGAAACGGATCCGCGAAAATTAAGTGAGAATGTAACAAAATATCTTTTTCTTTGCACAATTACCTTAAGATGTTTACGTATATCTTCGTATACGTTACACATGCAAAAACTTTAACAACCCGGGACCGAAAATGAACAAACAAGAAAATATTCACCAAGACCGTGCGATGTGAAATACGATCAGGATTTTATAGCGCAGGTATTTTGAGTTGCAACTGGATATAAACAAGCACTATGTCAGGTAATGGCACCCGTATGACCGTCGTGCCGTAATTTCTGTATGTCCATTAATAGGTAACTTGTTATCTTAATTAAGTGTACAAACAGGATCGCTACACTCATTCATGACATTAAATCCATGTTGTTTACATGTATAATATATATATATACACTTGTTTTAGAAATCTCTTTCAAATGTTGCCAATCATAACTATGACAAAAACAAGTTATTTCAAGCTTTATTATAAGTAGTCTGGTAAGTATAAAACATGGTATCATTGATGCATAGCGCATTTGTTATCAAAATATCGATAAAAAATATAAAACATATGGTATATATATATCAAATTGACCCATTGCAAATCAAGCATTAAGAAAAAAATATAATAGCTCTTTAAGATGAATTACAAAATATACTACTTGACTGCATAATTTGTTAACAATGGATGTAGTTGTCTCTTTGGTCTGCATCGCTCTTCCGTTTCTCTCTGAACTGACAAGATTCGGAGCGAAAACATTGCAAAAATAATTTCATGACATGTATGTTCAAGTCAAGCATGAAAGGCAACTTATTTGTACTTAAACATCTAAAACCATTGTCCCTCTTACTGTTTAATTCTATACCGGAATATTAAGCAAACAAACTAAACATTTTCAGACTTACAGTAAGCATATAACGTGCATTTTTAAACATCGGTTAACAAAAAAAAAAAAAAAAAAAAAAAATAGCAAACATGTTCATTTTTTTTCTTTAAGCATAACTATAGAATAGATATTTGTTGAAAAGTATCTATGTGTATTAATGTCGTATTATTACATATTTTCAGTTCATTTGATATGTATCATAATTCAAATTGTGATAAAGACTTATTTACTGCTAATTGTTCAATAAACCGCGAGAAAATCATGAATGATTTCTATGCAATCTTGGTAAATGTTAATTGCAATATACTGCCTGTTTAGAAAGAAATGATCTTTAGCTCTACCAAATGGATAATCCAAAATCAAGTAGTCTTATCCCTGATATACATACTGAAAGAATTAATGACATTCAACAACAGTGTTGAGCTCAATTATATCTCTAGTAAAATATAAAGTACGTAAACGTAATGTAAGAATTCTTTGAAAAATGACGTTTTTCTTATATTATCGAGTGATTCAATTACACATATGACAAGTTATTGCTAGTGAATATACAAAATATATACAACAATTACAGATTATCATTCAGTTCCTTCACCACTGTCAAACGAATGATCAGGTATTCATTATATCATCAATGCTATCGAGTTTGCGATTTGACGTTAGTTATGCTACCGTTTTCAATATATTTATTTCGCACGTTAGTATTTGCGTAACACATTGAATATAAAACAACCTCTGCTTGAGACCCTTACCTAACCAATAAGGTCACAACCATAAACCCGGGGTTTATGCTTTTTATGTTTTTTTCATGTTTTATGTATCATTTATATATGCTGCATGGGCTATTTTGTCGCATGATCTTTATTTAGCTAGCATTTTTGTGAAGTTATCCGTTATGTATGTTTTAGTTTAGTGATTACAATATATCACTGTTTCGTTATTCATAGTCCTGATAATTGCTCTACATAATCAATATTTTATTGTTCAAAAACAGGACTCTAAATAAAAGTCCTTGTATCTTGTATTTACAGCAGTTGAAGTCAGGCCACGTAGTAAGATGATGGCGGACCATTATTGTAAATGGCGATGGGATTAATGAGCAATTGCTTTTCTTCAGTTCGTGAATCATTTAACGTGTACATTAACGTAAATGTCGTAAAATCATGTATATTACAATACTGACTGCGCTTTTTCTTGAGACTTCAGTTGACATACAGATCAGTTGAATCAATATATTGGTCCAGGATCTTGTAACAGTACCGGTATTGTTTCTATGGTAAAAGAAAACAAAGTAAATATAAATGAAAGTTTTATTTGGAATCGGAACTTATCTTAAATTTTTCAATCGAAAACAAATTATCAATTATCAGATGCAAAGAACAAAATAACATAAGTAAAACATGTTGATATCATTTGCGAAATAGACTTTTATTCTTTCATTGGAATGATTCGTGTACATGTAGCTTACCACATCTTCCAGCGCCTCAGGTCGTCGCCTTTTCAACTGACGTGCTGTTTGAAATATATCAACTTCCCCATCCATCTTCATTTGATCTCTGATGTTTGATATACAACAGAACAGTCCACTCTGTGTGCACCCATCCCTTTAGAACATCAGATATTGAATACCCTTCTTTAAAATCTTAATTACATTTTACATAAACACCAATGATTTCGATATAATTACATGCAACATAACTATCTGAAGTGTAGAATTCAATTTATATGACCAGGCTATACTTACAAATGTTAACTTGGTAAATAACAATACATAGCTTTGTAGCCGTTTTCTAGTCATTGAAATCAGTTATATGTTTCAATGTCAATTTGGTATAAATTCTTATTAATACATTCTGTCAAAACGAAATCGATTGCCATACCGACACAGAATGACTACAGGTTTTGCATCGTCTGAGCGCCTACGACTGTCCACCTGTTCTAGAAGTAGGAGTATGGACGGGTCAGATGGTGGCAGCAAACAGTCCGCTGACCACGTGGCCAAGGTGAAGATCCTGACTGTTGCCTCTCTACTGTCACTCTATCATTAATTGTTCAATGGACAATCAACAAATTGTTAAAAGTGCAGGCGATTGTGGAAGTTTTGCATATTGTTTAATCTATATTATTTTAATATTCATATGATATATACAAAAAGCATGGTTATACCTACACATCGAATGTCTTTCACTATCGATCTATATGGGTAAATGAGTATTTTGCATTAACTAACTTTATCAATACTTTCTTTATGTAATCGATAAATTCATTAATTGTTACATGAATGGACGCTTAATGAGCGGTTTAAATTCGCGCTAGAAGTGGATTCATGCACATAGTCATTAAATATTCAGCTATCGATAATCTATTTTCAATATTGCTGCTGAAACCGGTTACAATAGTGATATGTTATAGGTATATGGAAAGTTGTCACCAAATCAGGACAGAAATAATTTTAATTACTTAATTTATGTAAAGGTCAAAAGAATACAACCTGTCCAGTTATTTGGTAATCAGCAATTGTTGAATCGTCATTCATATCACGTTCGTTCAGTTTTGTAAATGAAAAAATAGTTGATGCTGTGGAGTCGTCGTCTTTCTGTAACCAGCACTGAAAGAACATAATATAATTATTAATGCCAGGATGATTTATTTTTTCTCTCATTAACAATTGATAATGCATTCCCACTTGTATTTAGCGAGTAAGAGATACCCTAATCATATTTCGTGTACAGAATATTAATCATAGAAATAGTTATACATTTTATACAAAGAATGTTTTAAATTACTTACTTCGGTAGGTTGGCCAAGGACAACAATATTCTCACAGCTATAGTCAAACACCATCGTCCAAAAATCATCAAATGTGTTCTCTAAAGGGAACTGTGTCATCAGGTACCCGGACTTTGATGTGTGAGACTGTTAATGGGTTTTGACAAATTCATAAGAATAGTGATTGATCATTTACATCATAATTCAATCATAAAGATTTTGTTTTCAAAGCATATGTATAAAAAGAGATATGTAATATACACGTACATAAAAAAGTAAAATAAGAAAACGTTACCTGTACTTCAACTGCATTGATGTAATCGGTCCTATTCGATTGCTGCGATTGAAGGAATGCTCTGAACTTGTCCACTTAAAACAAAATTATGATCAGTTTCAGATAATTATCACCGCAATTTGTACTGAAATTGATACCATAATTGATCAATTATTTCAAATATCATATCATTGGGATTATCATTATATACCTGCGAGGATGTCCATTTTTCGATTCTTGTCTTTGTTACTTTTCTTCATCGCTGCTGAATAACAGCTTGGAGGATAATTAGGGTTGAAGCTTTGCAATGCCTGCAACAGATTACATGTTCTGTTGTATAATACTTTCCATTATGAAACTGACGAAAACTGATAGGACTTTCAAGCTTTTTAAACACTATTATTTTACCTTTTTTCTTGTTGTTGTGATATGATAACACGATAATTATGTTTCAGTGTTTACCGTGAACTCCTGATGAATCCTTGTCTGATTTGTAGGTTGATTTCCAGGACAGATTTTGGCGAATACTGCAGGAAAATTTTCCCGGGAAATGTGCGATGGTTGTAAATTGAAGCCTTCGTCAAGTAACTCATGCAACGCAACATATTGATCCTGAAGTGTAAAGAACGTCTAAATTTATAAAGACATGAACTCCTTATTTTCATATGGTTTTACGTACAGATTGGTTTGAATGTAAGGTTTTATACGTTAAGGATATATCTAAAGCAAACCATTAGATGAGTTATTAATTCTCTACAATTACATGAATAATAAGATCAGTGTCTTCTGTTTCATCGAACACACACGCCATGTAAAATCATGCTCAATGTCACTTTTCTAAATCAGAATAAAACAACAACAACGAAATCATCTAGCATTCTAACGAAAATAAAAACACTTTCAACCTCATATCGGACACAGAATGAGAAATAGTTTTGGTCAACAAATTCTAGATCGTTATGCTTTTTGCCGAGATTATAACAGCATTCTAAGTAATGTATATTTAAGAACGGGTACCAATCAAAGCGTATTTGTTACTTGAAGTGATAATAACGGCAAATTCGAAATTAACACATACACAGGTTTGGATCATATTCATTCTGTCCTTCCTCATTGTCTTAATGTATCTTGGAATATCGACATATCCCGTTTCCCTGCCATTCGTGAGAAGTGCATCTAATGCAATAAAGGTCCCGGTTCTACCTAAACCAGCACTGCAATATAAATAATATATTGATCAGTTGTCATTCACAGCATTAAATGAAAAAAAAATCGAATTGATAAAAAATCCATGTTTGGATCATATTTCTCAACGGTAGATAAACAAACATTTGAGTTTGATAGATTGATTAAGATTACGATTAAACGTTGCTAGTATCCATAGATACTAATGAGTATTGTATTATCTCAAACAATGTCAATGATTTTGCTACTGGAAGAAAAAGCATAGCTGAACACATTGCTGTGTCTTAGATTACCTGCAATGTACCACCATCTGTCCTGTGAGGTGCGTTTCACGTGACACTACTCGACGATGGAAAAGAACAAGTTCCAGAGTGTCAGGGGTTCCATGATCCGGCCAAGTCATGAAATGGAACTGTTGAACGTGTCGCTCCTCTTTTGTCTAATGAAAATGTAATGATCACTTTTCTTAAGTTTTAAAACGAAATAGTTAAAAAGGAAAACAATAAAAAACAAACAAAAAGCCAATTAGACATAGTTTTTTTCATGGATACGTGGTTCTTATAAGAAATAAAATTGGCTACATGATGATAATGCTACCTTCTTTTGCATGACTGACATGTCACGGATGGCGTAAAATGCATAAGTCGTCTCCTTGTTAAGTCTCAAATGAAATGTTTGAGTTGATAGTGGCTCCCCTTCATCTGGCCAGTATTTAATACATTTGACCTGTAAAAATAAAAAGACACATAAGGTAATGATTAAAAAATACACAAGTACATAATATGTTAACTATAATTATTGATGATACCACTGTAATTATACGCCAGGCTTAATAAGTAAAACAATGGATTATATATCACAAGGGAAAAATAGTGTAGACATACTGTGCCACCCTCAATTAGGTTTGTTAGCATCACAATCTTCCCGGAGCTGACCTGCCACACCATCCTCCAGAAATCGTCCAAAGTATTTGGCTTTGGTCCTATGTGTCATAAATAACATTTTGAAACTACGGGGTAATGTTAATTGATTAATACACATCTCGCGAACCCACAATTCATACTTCAAAAGCACTAGAATGTGAACAATATAGTTTATGCGATGTCATAATACGTACTACTTTTTATACGGATTATGCTGTGTTATACAATATGCTATGGGAGTATATTGATGAAAATAATATGTTGAAAAAGTTGTGATGTTAGTTTGACAAAATAAAAAAATAATTTAGATAAAACCAAACGCCGTTAGGCATGAAAAAGATTATCAAACACTAATAATAACCGTCACATGAAAAATCTGAATAAATAGGCACTGCAGTCAAGGCAACAACGGAACGAATCTTCACATACAATTATGTATGCATAACAAAAGATATAAATTACCTTGACTGGCTATGTATTGTTTTGTTGTTTCAACACCCTGGAAAAGAAGTTGCAAATTCAGAATGCTTTTGATAAATCACAAAAGGTTGGACATAACTAACTTCCTAACTATGAAAATAAGTTAAGAAGAAATATAGATACCATTAATTTGTTTCCATATGGAAAAAGGATATCATTTTATGTAGCCTGCATTTCCATTCACTCCAGAATATACTTACATCGATGTAATTTGCATTGATGTAAGTCGTATCTAAATCATTTCCTGACTTTTCCAATATAATTCTAGAATGGTCATCTGTAAAAAAAATAAATAAATAAATAAAACCCGATTTCATAAAAATAAAAATAATTCAAACACAGCAAATACATAATTCAATGTAGTTTGTTCGGAATTATGGAAAACGGTCGATCCTAGGCTAAACTATTTATTAGTTTCGTACGTATTTTGTCGTATTACTAGATGTGATAGTTGACGCACGGAAGACACGATGTAATTCTATTTAGATAGCAGCAAAAATACAAAAGAGAGAACAGAATGTCGAATACTCTCATAGAAACCAGACATCCAAAATGAGACACAGAGCTTCAAGCAATATTTTTGATAAAGCATACTAGGTGTCAATAAAGTTTCTAAACAGTATAACTCTTAAGTGATTGAAAAAAGATAGTACAAAATTAAAAATGTACGTAGAGGACAATGTCAAAAAATGTTTACATATGTAATGATGAGACAGTTTTCATTTTAATATTAGGATTTTTGGTTTGGTAGACAGCCGAGCAGTTTCTTACATGGGAATGTTGTCTTGAATCTGTTTTTGGCTTTGTTTGAAGCCTTTTTGCCAACTTCGTGAGGATGAACTGCGCCCACGGGGAACATCTAAACGATTAAATGGAAAATGATTATTAAGAACATATATGATGGGAACAAACCATTATAGTCATGTTAGGGTCAAGGTTTGATTTTAACTCAAAAGTTTTTAGATGCTAAGCATAGGTCAATGGTACAACTCAAATTTCCAAGTTAACAGTGTTACATAACCACATCAATAAACAACTCAAATTTCAAAATTAACAAAGTGTTACACAGACATATCGATTAACTACTTAAATGTCCATGTTTACCAGATTAAATACCTTAAATTCCTCCCGAAATCCTTCTGCTTTATTCATCATCTTCTTGGAGATCATCAATCGCAGATCATTTATACGCATTTTACTGGCGTCAATGTTGCTGTACACAACCTCGTTGTCGGTAGTGAGATTAATGTCGTGCATATTAACGTAGACACGTCCACTTTCATTCACAATATCTAATTGAATATAAATATAGGTTTCATAGCCAGTGACTGCCATATGATATTTTTTTCACTCACGTTTGTTTTTTTCTCAATAGTTAGTAGATGTTCTTATAATGTTAAAAACAACCATTTTGAGAGAGAGTAAAACCACATACAACAACGGCGTAATGATTTGATCTGCAATGAAATGCCGATACCTGATATACAAATTTGACACTTTCAGAAAGATGTAGATAAAAACATGAATGATTATCAATTATAACAAATGATAAAGGGCTGAGTGACTTCAAGGTAATAGATTGCAAGATGACCATATAAAATTTAATCATAACGGAACTGACTTTTTTGCACGAATGCGTAAAGTGCCTTCCATGTCATAATTACCGCAGTCGATCACAACATAATGCCTGGGAAGTTGAACAACCCGAGTCGCGAACAGGGAGTATTGAATATTATCTATTAAAACATAAGTTTATGATACTGACACAAAAATGTTATATAGATAATATTAAGATACGACTGATGTAATGTCATAGTTAAGGAAGTTTTGTTTTAATTTCCAATATTTTTTAAGTGTCATAGCATTATTATTATAATTTGCATAACCTTAAAGACCAGTATGAGAACATTAAGCAGAAAAATTGCTGTATGTAATGCTAAATGTTAAAATCAATAAGTATAAAACCTGCATCATTTGGATCGTCCGAACGCTCCTCATGTGCGTTCTTTGGTATGGTTGGTAAATAATGCATTCTGTTAGCCTTTGTATCACTCTGGTCATGAGAGTTTTCCTTATACGTTGATAGCCTCTTTCTGAAGCGATATTAATTATCCACGTTTATATATGGAAGATGACTCACATAGTTCATATATATAACATCAGTGTATCTGAAATTGAGCAACAAACATAACAGGATATATTGAATATGAATATAGCGTCATTTAACTGTGTATTAATAATTGGATATACTAGTTCAGTGCACAATAAGGCATACCTTGTTTCACATCAATAATAATAAAGCATACCTCCGTAGAAGTACGATCAACACAATAACGAGGACGGCAAGACCGGTAACTACTCCTACACTAACGCCAGCATACACTGCCGTCTGATCTGTGGCTGATACCTGTGCCTGTTCTGTAATGTATGTTTGAAATAGTAATATATTTATGTCCAGACGTCTTTATCAAGGCTATTAAAATATTTCATTCATTGTGGAACAAGTCATTTCATTTGTAAATGCACTCGATTCCGTAGTTGCCAATAGTACATGCTGTAATCATAAATGTATCAATTTTAACAGATAACATATTTCTATATTTTAGAAACATTGATTTGTATTTACTCGTAGGAGGTATAATAAAGATCAACAATTTTTGAAAAAAAAAATACAATTTGTCTAAATATTTGACTTATGGATGCCTAAATGTGTGTAAATAAGATATGCAAAGCAAGGAAGTGTTACCTCATCTTTGAATGATATTTGGGAAAAAATGATTAAAACATTAAGACAACGTCGACATGATTTCGGAACCATAACTTAAGTACAAATTCGATGGAACTTGTGAATGCAACTAGATAAAGGTTTACAAGAGAACTCTTGAAAATTTCAAGGCCAAGTATTCCAAAAGAGTATCCGTCTTATGCTTCACTAGTTTCATACTGGCGAGTAAATGTGCTATGAATGCAAATGCAAATGAGGATTAACATTGCGTCGTGAATGATATTAAACACATTGTTCTATCAGAAAGAGGCCCATGATCATGAACGGTCACCTGACCAATCGCAATCAAATCTAAACTGCAAAGAGCAATTATTATTTAACCGTTGCTTGGTCGATTTCATTCAATAATCTATTGATATACGACTACATACCAAGTTTAACCAAGTTAATAATCTCAATGAGAAATACATATTTCTTTTTGCGATATGAAACTGGACGTGTAAAATGCCCGTTTGTTGGATTGCATTGTAGAAGACATTGTTCTTATAAGAGCATGTGATATTATTTAATTGAATAGACCAAGATATACATAGAGAATGTCGTATTAATTTGGATTTTCATTTGGCTGACATATTGGTATTTTCAAGCTGTTTTCATCAAAATCTGTTTACATTAGCAGTAATTATCATGCTCACATGGTCTAAAGGCGACACAACTGCAAAGTGTCATAACTCTGTAAGTGACAATTGTAACACCCCTTTTGCCGAACCTATTCTATTGATATAAGGCTGTATACCAAGTTCCTTTAAATTCTGTTCAAATATATCCAAGGTCCATTGGTAACCATACTGTAAAGGCCTAACACTGTAAACCACAATCGTATCGCAATAGATAACCGCGATACATGGTCAGGGGAATTAAAAACCATACCATGGCAGTGTCCGCTAGCTCGATCACAGCGTGATTCCTTACAGTTGCCAAGGCAAGACTGGTTGCATGCAATGGTGTAATATCCAGCTGCACACTCTATAGTAAGGAAAGGGGCTATTACTTGTTTTAGCTTTTAGCTCTTTTTAAATAAATGTTTATTATTTCCTCCATTTTTCTTTTATTTTGTGTCTTTTTATATTTTAACTTTTTTTTTCGGTCTTTCCACTATTTTTTATATCGGCTCCATATGTAATAAATTGCATTGATGTTTTAGAAAACATTCAAGAATGAAGAAAAACTACGTTATACATGAATATTTGATAGTGCCCAGTAATAACGTGATTTAAATTTTTTATGTTGATTAATACGTACCTATGCAATGACCGCTGAGCTGATCACATATTTTGTTCAGACAATTAAACGGACAACTGATGTTGCATCGGTCACTGAAGTATCCGGGTTTACATGCTATCAGAAACAAAATAAATCAAACGTTTATGTAGTATAGGATAATTGCTCCACACCTGATATACTAGAAAGAATACTTCAAGGCCATTATCATGGTTTATTCAATATCAACTGTATATTTATTTGGAATGATTTTGATATTACCGTCACAGTCGGCAGTAAACTGATTGCATTTCTCGTTACAGTTTGTAGAACATTTATGGTGGCACATTTTATTTAAGAATATCTTATTGTCTTGATGTTGATGACAAATGGAATTGGGCAACAGACACAGCCTATGAAAGTCCTATCCGTACAACTTAAACAAGTACACAGACACATCAACCAAAATTAAAGATATTAAATAATTATGATATCATTACAGGAATAAGAATTGAGAATATAGATTCAGATAAATAATTATCGAACAGAAATGTACGACAAGCATTACCATCATTTATATTCTAGTGTTAGAGAGTTATGGTGGCACATAATGCCATGGTATCCTCGATTACATCCTGAAAATAATAGGCATCACGGTTAAGGGTTTCCTTTTTGATGTAAGAATTTGGGTTTAGTTAGTTATCCATTCCAACTTAGCGTTAATTGATTTTACATAAGAAAGCATGTGTACCATTAAAGTAATAAGCAGATCGCATAACTTACAGTATCATATAAAGATTAAGTAGTTTCAAGATCGGAACAAAATTAGAGCTATAAAGTTGTACCTTGACATTGACCGCTTATTTGGTCACGCCTTGCTTCTTTTTTTGAATTTTGAGAGCATTACTGGTTACATAGTAAAAAACAACACTTTCTTTCAACCTGCTGTGTATTGCATGCAATGATTGCTGTTATAAATTCAAATATTATTGTAAAGGAAATCACCAACATATCCTTCTGCTCTGATTGTTGTTAACTTACCTTCGCAATTGCCACTGGTTTGGTTACATACTTTTTCGAAACAATTTGAAGAGCAATCTTTATCGCACTTTTCATCATAGTATCCCGAAGTGCATGCTTATGGAAATAAAATTGAAATGAATCTTTTTATTTCAGGACTTGACACTGAAAGAGCATATAGATAAAGCAAAGCTCATATATTGTACAATGATATCGTGCTAAACTATGTTTCGAAATAGCTCTTTATTAAATAAAATGCAGGTGTATTTCATATATTAATATCTAAAAAGATTAACATTTTATTATGTCATTGCATCACAGTATCATATGAACATTAAGTAGTTCCAAGATCGGAACAAAATTAGAGCTATAAAGTTGTACCTTGACATTGACCGCTTATTTGGTCACGCCTTGCTTCTTCTTTTTTTTTTTTTTTTTTTTTAATTTTGAGAGCATTACTGGTTACATAATAAAAACAACACTTTCTTTCAACCTGCTGTGTATTGCATACAATGATTGTTGTTATAAATTCAAATATTATTGTAAAGGAAATCACCAACATATCCTTCTGCTCTGATTGTTGTAAACTTACCTTCGCAATTGCCACTGGTTTGGTTACATACTTTTTCGAAGCAATTTGACGAGCAATCTTTATCGCACTTTTCACCGTAGTATCCCGAAGTGCATGCTTATGGAAATAAAATTGAAATGAATCTTTTTATTTCAGGACTTGACACTGAAAGAGCATATAGATAAAGCAAAGCTCATATATTGTACAATGATATCGTGCTAAACTATGTTTCGAAATAGCTCTTTATTAAATAAAATGCAGGTGTATTTCATATATTAATATCTAAAAAGATTAACATTTTATTATGTCATTGCATCACAGTATCATATGAACATTAAGTAGTTCCAAGATCGGAACAAAATTAGAGCTATAAAGTTGTACCTTGACATTGACCGCTTATTTGGTCACGCCTTGCTTCTTCTTTTTTTTTTTTTTTTTGAATTTTGAGAGCATTACTGGTTACATAATAAAAACAACACTTTCTTTCAATCTGCTGTGTATTGCATACAATGATTGTTGTTATAAATTCAAATATTATTGTAAAGGAAATCACCAACATATCCTTCTGCTCTGATTGTTGTTAACGTACCTTCGCAATTGCCACTGGTTTGGTTACATACTTTTTCGAAGCAATTTGACGAGCAGTCTTTATCGCACTTTTCACCGTAGTATCCCGAAGTGCATGCTTATGGAAATAAAATTGAAATGAATCTTTTTATTTCAGGACTTGACACTGAAAGAGCATATAGATAAAGCAAAGCTCATATATTGTACAATGATATCGTGCTAAACTATGTTTCGAAATAGCTCTTTATTAAATAAAATGCAGGTGTATTTCATATATTAATATCTAAAAAGATTAACATTTTATTATGTCATTGCATCACAGTATCATATGAACATTAAGTAGTTCCAAGATCGGAACAAAATTAGAGCTATAAAGTTGTACCTTGACATTGACCGCTTATTTGGTCACGCCTTGCTTCTTCTTTTTTTTTTTTTTAATTTTGAGAGCATTACTGGTTACATAATAAAAACAACACTTTCTTTCAATCTGCTGTGTATTGCATACAATGATTGTTGTTATAAATTCAAATATTATTGTAAAGGAAATCACCAACATATCCTTCTGCTCTGATTGTTGTTAACGTACCTTCGCAATTGCCACTGGTTTGGTTACATACTTTTTCGAAGCAATTTGACGAGCAGTCTTTATCGCACTTTTCACCGTAGTATCCCGAAGTGCATGCTTATGGAAATAAAATTGAAATGAATCTTTTTATTTCAGGACTTGACACTGAAAGAGCATATAGATGACGCAAATCTCATTACAATAATATCGTGTTGAACTATGCTTCGAAATAGCTCTTTATTAAATAAAATGCAGGTGTATTTCATATATTAATATCTGAAAAGATTAACATCTTATTATGTTGTTGCATCACATTTAGAAGCAGCAATAAACATAATGAGGTCACCTATAACTTTGCGAACGCATACCTCAAATGCGAAGAGACTGAAAACTTACAATTACACATTCCAGATGTCTTGCTACAAACGAGATCCAAACAATTGCTGGAGCAGGCAACGCAATATAGCGATCTTCACAATTTAATTTAACAAGGAGTCAACATATATATTATTAAAGCTTCCTAGAAACTGTCATTCTACATGTGTGCTTCAAACATATAAACAATTACAACATCCTAGAAAAATGCATATTGCAATATTTGTTGTATAAGATCTGTTTTTATTTCATTGACGAGGCGTTAGCGAAGGGCAATGACAAAAATGAGTGACAGGTACAACACGCATCGATATAGTAATATTCATGTCAAATCGGTGATAAGTTTCATTTGTTAACTTTGTTGGCTTCTGAAAATGACGACAGTCCGAAATACTACTAAATTTACTAAGTAGCGTTTTGTGTAGCCTTTGGAGGTAGGTTTGTGTGCGTTTAGACATTTGTCATTTTGATGTTCAAAGTATTGATAAAAATATATATTTATTTTAGTTGCTTGAGTTTTTAAGTGTGGGCGCATGCGTGAGTATACAAACATTCCGGATCAAGTTTACATATATGTTTTAGAAACCCAGAACATATCACGTGCCGTCTAATATCTGTCATTTTGGGAACACTAACTATAAATATTAGAACGTTTACATTGAAACCCTTACCTCTTCAATGTAGGAATGTGTATCCGATTCCATTACGAATCAGAATGTTAAAAAAGGTAATAGGAGAATGTATGTCACGAGTCTGGGGATGTACTTTTTGAACTCATTTACTGGACATTGTGATTTAAAGTGGAGACAATGGGAAGGACACGATAAAAACCCGATCGTGGGTTATATTCTTCGCAAACCTCGCTATCGATTTAATCATTGTTATTTTCTGTTGATAGAAAATGATTTATCACTAAATCAGTTAACTTATACGTTTTTTCGACCTGAAGCATAAGGGTCAAAACAATACCTGTTTCTGCTGCTTGTGTTCAAACATTTGATTTGATTATTAAGAAATCGTTGTGAGACGACATTATTCAATCAATTCTTGATTAAATTCCATTATTCCATTATGGGTCTAACGATTATACACGTTTCATTTTACATTAAATATAAGAAACCATGTTCTATTTACCATCATGTAACATGATTTAACATCATCGTGGTGGTCTTTGTAAAAGAGAAAAAAACGAAATGGTGATGGGGATTTATTTTGCCAAAGAATTGATATTTGTATGTCCAGGGTTGTACATCCGTGCGACAATCACAGTCATAAGAATACTGAGACATCGACGGAAAAGACAGAGAAAAGAAAACAAAAACTAATGTAAAATTCTTAGTGCTGCTATGAAGAGGAAGAATTCATTTTGATCTCATCAATGTCCTCTTAGAAGAATACAATGAGAAATATATTAAAATATGTCGCTTAAAACCTGCAATTTGGGAAAACCTGTTTATTGTTTCTCAGCTCCTGCACTGATACGTTGTACTACTGTACTTTGAAGATAACGAGGATTATATCGATTACAACAATATACGAAAACAAATGAAATTATATCGGGAAATTAGCAACTTTCAAATAATGATTAAATTCTTCGTCTCAATTTTGAAAATGTCGACGGAGTATTGAGTCTTTAGCTCAATTGTTGCCATTCAAATACTGAGAAATGGAAAATGTAATGAAGGAAACGTTGGCATTGTGTCCCTTAGTGTGGCAGAAACAGTACCCTATCTAACTATTAAGATGCATGGTGATAGCGCTTAACGAAATGTGATGACTAGATTATAATATATTACAATAGGGGATAACTAGTGTAGAGTATACAATAGGGAAGTTTTTGTGTATACGATGCTAGTAAGTAAGCCTTGTGGCCGCTCTATTATGAACTCAAAGATGTAGTTTTGGGTACGTAATGTCTCTGGGAACGACTAGGATTTACATGGCGAATTTCATTTAGAAAGAATAGAAAGGCGCAGACTACACTTATCTTTCAATAAAACCTGATCTTATTCTCCTAACAAATGTAAAAGCGTGTGCGTGAAAATCATTTGTCTACATATTACTTCCCGCTTTACAAACTGAAAAATTGCTCTCACAAGTTTATTTCCTTCAAGATTTGTTTTAAGAGCCCGTATATTTTTTCTGTAACTGACATTAATTATTGATATCCCAAGGCTTGGGATGATCTACGTACCTCTACACGTTCCATTTCCCTGATTGCATACGTTATCCTTACAGTGATCAGGACATCGTTGGTCACATTTCCTGCCATGGTAGCCATCGACACAAGCTGTGTAAAGATATAAAGCATTTCTACAAATTATGAAACAAATAAATGATATGTTACTAAAGTCAATGGATAAAACACTAAATCTTTAGACGGCGTCAATGAAGACTATTATCCGCATTTCAGTTCAATACGACTTGAATCCAAAAAGTGACGTAACAAGGTTACTTCATTTCTGTTTTGTTCATAAAAAATAAGGTAGCATCAATCATAACGATAGGCTCTTGTGAAAAGTTTTTTCATTTGTTTTGACTCAAACGTGCTTAATCTTTGATTCGATATTGGATTATCGGATGATTTTAACACGAAACGTTCATATCTAGATTAGCACCTTCATATAGAATCTCGGCAAAGGCAATGAGTTAAGAATGTTTTCGTTGAGAGGTGGACATCGTTCCTTACTGTTGGAGATAACAGGTTATTTGCGGTTCTCACGTTTTATAAATTGGTTTGTATTCTTTCATAAAACAGTCTTGTATCCACATAAAGGTTGTATTTAAAACCACTTCTCATTTCTTCTTACTTGAAGATTTTAAAATCTTTCGATTACTTATTTAATGGAACGACATTATATCAAACAAAATATTGAATTTAAACACATCTACGAAACAGTTCACTTATCTTACATGTTGACATGAAATAATTATGAACAGTCAGGCTTGTTAAATAGATGTAACCATGCACCTGAACGTCAGTTACTCATCCACCCATTAACTGTTTAAACTCATTACAACGGACGGGTTAGTGATTGACCCGTTCCTATTGAGGATGTAATATTAGGACAAATTTTAGAACAAAATATTTAAAAGAATCATTGTGATGCCTTACAAATCATATGAATATAAAATGAGGACGCAAAACATGGAATATGTTTTTTTTATTGAAAAGTAATAGTGATCCCCACTATCTAAAACGAAAAAGGAAATATAACTTGGTCATGAGACGATATGAACGATTTCGACACCTAAGGCAATATAAATAAGAAGAATGAAAGATTGGTCATGATTTCCCTCCTGGGGTTTGATTTTATGATCGGACGTAAAATCGCAACTATTCACGTATTCATTCTCTTCCATTCCAGACCACTGCAACCTATCTATATCAGCAATAAATCCCTATTTTCAAATACACAAATGCAATTCGCCATAAGTTTAATATGTGACAATTGGACACTCTGCTCAGTCGTTTGTTTGATCCTTTTAACGTACACTTAAGTAGAAATCATTAAATTGTAATGTCTTTTTCGAGATAAGACAAATTGCAATACAGGACCTCTAATTTAGAAATGCCTAACTCTAGGACTTAGTTTTTTAAAAAAAATTTTGTTAAGCTTCTGTCTTTGCTTTATTTTTGTTTTTTGTTTTTGAATTTTTTGTTCAGTTATTTTTGAATGTCCATGGACGTGGGATTACTTGGAAACTTGCGGATGTTCTACGCCAGTTAAAAGTTTTGATTGGTGACTTCGTTTTTATCTTTGTTTCCCGAGAAAATAAAACAGTCGAAAACGCTAACTTTGCATTTTTTTGTGGGTGTCAGTTACAACATAATAAGTTTAAAACAACGATAGCCAACATTAAACATTTTCATTAAAGAATTCTTATACAAGTTGAAACTTTGCATCATATGTCAAATGCCAGTGGTCAACACTTGCCGGCAGTCTTCACAACAGAGTTGGACAGGAAAATCTCGTATGGTAAGGTAGCAGATATATAAATATGGTGGCAGAGCTCATGATTGACAGAACTATAACAGAGGCTAGAAAAACAGCACGTTGAATGAATGGAAGAGCGTGTAGATCTTGCCAGGGATATATGGTTATGAATTGAATAACAAACCGATACTCTGGCAAATGCTTAAAAGACTAAGCTGTACATAGTTCCTTCTGATGATATGCAAAGCAAAGAACTACACGAACCTTCCTAAATTAGTCTTGAAAATATATATGACTACGATATGATTCCTTATGTAGATATCCATTCTCGTAGCCGAATTTCAGTTTGACATTTTATTACCATATACGTACATCCGCAGTCTCCGGTATTTCGGGCACATACCCTATCCATACAGTTGTCACTGCATGTGTTGTTACAGAAGCTTCCATAGGTTCCGATCACACATGCTGAAGCAACGTAAATCAGAATGTAATTAGTAATTTTCACTCACGATTCGAAATAAAACGATGAATAAACAAGTTGCGTGTTATATCAGATGTGTAGTTTTCAAATGATGACTGATCAACAAGGTAACTTCTCAGTCGTAGAAAGGTGTAGCAATGTATAAACATTACAAACATTGATTTTATGATGTATACTTCTTTACTCCCTCTTGCATAAAGAGAGGGAGTGTTCTTTTCTGAGTTACAAGTACAGGTATCTAAACAAATTCAATCAGAACAATGAAAGTAAAATGAATTCAATGTGCAATGTAGAAAATGACACAGTACTTACATGCGCAAACGCCAGTCTTCACATCGCATATTTTCCCGGTACAATTATTAGAACATTCTACACAAAAAGTGTTCCTTTTGAAGAATCCTTCTGCACAATCTAAAATGATTTGACATATTGTCAGGAGTAGCATACACCAAGTTTACTATAAAGCTACGACTGTACATAACAGAAACCCAGAAAATCGTTTAAAACGACGAAGTAAGCGCAATTAATAGTTGTACAGGTACTTCAGGGAATTTTATACATGTTTACATACACTTGTAATGAAACCAAAACACTGTAAAACAAATTAATGTTGATGCCGAGGTAGTTATTATATGAATGTCTGCATTTCGGTCTGCCTTACCAAACGTTACATTATATTTGACACTCATGAATAACGTGTCATATCTAAAATTCATCTTGTTCTATTTTCTATATTCACAGTTTTTTCTTCAGCGAAAAACTTCTTTTTCGAGCATAAGACTGCTGCTCAGCACAATGTATTAAAGTGCTCAGATATTAAAATCCATATTCTAGAATTTCTGCTTTAAATATTGAGAAATATGTTAAACCCAAACGTGCATTTTGATGATATGAATAACCATGATAGGCTTTCAGGATTTGATGAACTAAACGATAGCCTTTTCTTATACAATTAAACATTTTATTGTGTATGAGTTAACAATCCCAAAATGTTTTAAATAAATTGATACCATTCACTCATAACAAAGATTATTTTCAATAATATATATTACTAGAGAGAGAGAGAGAGAGAGAGAGAGAGAGAGAGAGAGAGAGAGAGAGAGAGAGAGAGAGAGAGAGAGAGAGCTTAAAACGCGAGATGTGTTTTGTACTGATTTTGAAAATAAGTAATAGGTATTGGTAAAAGCTACGATCTCTAACTGGAAAATCTATTTTTATATCAAAACTAATTAGTATCATATTGCTAACGTAGTCTAAATTTGCTTTTGCGTTCGTGCAATCAACGAAGGAAAGATTTGTTGACATTATGAAAACATTAAACGTTACCCCTATTCCTTAAACAACATGGTTATCGATCAAGTGCTATACATCCCTGTTTATCTGAAGTAAAAGAAATAGTGAAGTTCGTCCTTGTACCAAAATCCTGTATAGAAATATTTACATTCCTTCTGCAAATACTTGAAATTTTAGCCCGCCTAGTATAAACATACAAATATCGTATGTATTGTTATGATCATGTACAGTGCAAATATTCAACTGTCTGCCAGAAAACATAATTTTTTTTTTCCATTATTAATTAGGTGACATGAAAGTCCAATAGTAACTATCTTGAAGTTCCCAAACAATAGAATGACTCCAGTGGATGTACGTCATCTACATATTCATTAAGGTTTCTGCTGTTTAATGGGAGTTAATAAATCAAAAGTTTAAATCAATCCACGTGAGGTGTTGAATTATTAACTTACATGTACATCGACCAGAGTTAGGGTGACACAGGTTGTTAAAACAGTTTGTACCACAGTTGGAATCACAGTTGTTGTTACCAAATTTCCCCAGTGGACAACCTGAAAGTTATGCATGTAATAAATACTTAGGTGCACAGGAAGCAATGTCGTAATAATATAGTAATATAACTTATTGTTAGCTGTGTCTAAAATGGATTAAGATTATTCTGTCTGATTTGTTATTATATAAATATTCTAAAGAAAACGTCACTGTATGTGAATTAAAAGGATTTCTAGCATTGTAAATATGAAGAGCGATAGAGGCATGTTTATACCTGATATTTCCGGCGCATATTATCTCAGTTTGTGGTTTAAAAAGTACTTTACATAATAAAGCATACGTACAATGATTGATGGTTTTTAGACGTATAACAAATAACACTGA
The DNA here is from genome assembly GCF_031769215.1 of Ylistrum balloti. NCBI lineage: Eukaryota > Metazoa > Mollusca > Bivalvia > Pectinida > Pectinidae > Ylistrum > Ylistrum balloti. Next base: position 16,125 of record NW_026783198.1, on the reverse strand, counting down.
TTGAAGTAAAAAAAAAAAAAAAGAAGAATATTTACGTAATGATGCATGCTTTTAGACTGTGTATCAAGTATTGATATTTCAATACAGTTATGCAGTGGTATATGATAAAAGGATAAAATCATCGTATGCATGAACTAGTAAGCAAAGATCACGGAAAATTAATCATTATTTTCATATTTTGATTTCCTTGTTAACTTCAGGTCAAACGTTCAATTGCTTTTGAGTAGGACATATATAACATTGTACCCTGAACTGTCTGCTATAGTTAGTTATAGAATACATATCATTATACAATAAAAGACCATTACAGTGCAAACGTCGTAGTTAATCCATTTTCTCCGATTTTGTGATTTATCTGAAAGTACATCTTTAAACCAGTGGCGACCGCCACGATATGGCTCGCCAGCATCTGTAACGTCACCAGTTCAAAGCTGCCAAAACAGCCCAATAGAAATATGCAAGAAAATCTCCAATGATATTCGAGCTTTTCTGCTACTTATGTGCTATATTCCGTTGACATTTACTTCTGTATGTTCTATCAAAATGCTACTTAGATATAGAAAGGACTTTTTACAATTTGAATTATGGCATTACTTCCTTTCGAGTTGGCAAATAATGCAGTGTATATAGAACCACTTTTAAATAATGCTTAGTGTGTTTGCCTTTGTCCTTGTGAAAACGTTTCCTCTTCTTTTTAGCGTCATAATTATACCAACTAAACGAATATTTTTATCTCAAAACTTTACTACTTTGAATGTTGCGTTTAATTTGGGTACAATTTTGTTGGAAACTTGTGACGTTACAATCAATAGGGTCCAATTCAACGAGTTACGTTTATGTTGATTAGTAGTAGAAGGACAGGTAAAAATCGTACACTTTACTCGTAAATATGTCGGTATTTAGCCGGCCTAAAATTTTCAACCTTTCTTAATTTTGGATCATCAGAAATAATACTATATTAATTTCTATTTTCGCTCAGGGTTCACTTTAAGTTAGTCTTCTTTATATAGTATTTTGCTAAATAAGAGTGTCGGAAACTTCGACGTCCTAATACCTAATTTAAGTTACCTATTTTTCTTTGTTCCTTTCAGACCATTGATGCATATTTTTATATATGGCATATGAATTATACACCACGTTAAGCATGTGTCCGTGTACTGAAGTAAATAACGTGTTTCTCGGAAGAAAAACGTGCTTCTATCTAGTTTATTTATTCATTGATTTCAAATCATTGAATCAATATGTTTTTATATTGTATATAGCTTTTCGTATTGTTAAGTACTTATAGTATGCTTTTGGGTTCATGTGATTTCTCGGTGAAAAAAGAGAATGTTTTCTAGTTGAAGGTGTTTCAAGTTGATCACTACGACAGAACTTCACAGTCTAGAGAAAACTAAACGTTTCGGCAACCCAGCTAAAGCTGTTCATTTGAAATATACGGTGTGTTCTAGTCGGTATGTTTTTCGACATTATTCTCATTATTCTTTATATCAGTAAACGATCTTTTCTTACTGAATGAGCTCACCATAAATTTCGACTTCACAGAGTTCGAGGATAGCGTAGCCAGAATACCAATCGAAACGTTTGTTTGGTCGTCGATCAACATAGATAGTCAGGTAGATTGTGTTGCCTGTACACGATTGAATTTCTGGAGCAAGGTCCATCGATTGCGATTTAGATGTTGTATCTGTATGACAGTTATCACCGATTCTCCAATCTGTTGTATTTGACAGGTATATCTGAAAGCCACCAAATCGCCCTGCCTGTGTGGAGACTGAATCATCTATGCAAAATAAAGTAAAATGAAGTCAGATAAAATAATGCTTTGATAATATTTCTTTACGTTATCCTTGTGTTCAATGTTACTTTGATTAAAACCCAACAATTATAACCATGCATTATATTTCGATAGTTTAGAGAACACACAGCACACACAAATAAGAAGAAAATACCAATAAGTAAATAGAATCATAATCCAAACGTATATTCAACTATAAAGTTCTTTTTTGTCATTTATGAAGAAAGCGATAGTATGACTTTGTTTATCGCAAAGTACATTTTTGGATGTTGATATCTTACTGATGCCGAAAGTTCACTTTTTACACCATGTTTTCTTGTTATTATAGCAACTGATTGACGTGTGTAACTGATCAAATGTCATCACCAAGTGGATCTTTGGCATTGAAAAAACCCTTCAGATAATTTAAAATACTTGACCCATGTGACCTTGATCATAAGATAAGGTAATTAATATCATCAACCTTAATAACCAAAAAATGAGCATCTACCATTGGAAACATCAAGTGTCTAGAATGTGTAGAACGCTAGAAATATGTCAAGTATTTAACGTAATTGATCCTTATGATGTTTGATGTGTGTCAAGGTAATTCATTTATGTCGTGTTTTTTTTTTTTTTTTTTTTTAATGTTTGTTTATTTCTTTTTTTTTTTTTGGCCGGGTTTTCGTCTTTTCGTTATTTCGTTTTTCGTTTTGGCGAGTTTTCGTCTTTCCATTTTGTTGCTTTCCGGTTTGGTTACAAGAGTAGACACGCCTATTTTGAATCGACAAGACCTCTATCTTGTATATTTCATTGAACCGTGTACCTGTACGGTTTTTATATTACTCTCGTCGATTCGTGAGTGGACCCGATTGTTTTAAAAAAGAAATACGACACGCAGATAAAAATGAGACTGATATGAAAGTTCGACAGAAAGATGTGTCGATTACTCAGGTTTGAGCGCTAAGTTTACTTGTACATAATTATTTAATGCCTGACGTTGGTCACAAATTGTTTGATTGAAACATACTTCATTGTATTGTAATTACCATCGCCTTCCCGTTTTCTACATGATGTTACGTTCTTCATTCAAAATATGAAAAGTTCTTCTGAGAACATTTCATTCATTTGTTTAACTAAAAATAAACATTCTTACGTACAGAGAAGAATATAGCAATTATGTTATTACCTTACATATAATTATATGGAATAGACTCATTGATAAATTTATCGTTTATAAGAAGAAACAGGTCCGATATTCCGAAGGTCCGTTACTCCGAAAACACTGCAAAACTGGATGAGAATTATTGTATATATTGTATTCTTATATATTTTATGCTAGTGTTACTTCATCAACGACGTAATTTTAAAATCTGAAATATCTGCATTTATCAATTTACAAATGAAAAAAAAAATTAACAAGCTTACAGTTCATCTCAGGAGGGGGCTGAAGTTATTCAGCTTTTCTGAGTGAAGGGGGATAACACTTACAAGTTTTCTGGTAAAGTTTATGCTTTCAAGCGCCCCAACAACCCAATTATTGTGGCCATATTCCGGGACTAGCCAGCCGGGAAAAAAATCTTCCCACCCACCCACCCTGTTGCCAGTAAGCTACATTCATCAAGATTATTATTAAGGGCTGATTTGGTACCAATTTCTGCCTCGAGTTCTCCTACATTTCCAGACGTTTCCAAAGATCGTGATATTGCTGTGAACAGACCAGGCTGGACTCTATGCATCCGAATACCCCTCACCGCAGTATAGGACAGGTGTGGAAATTCAGTGTCATACAGTGTTTGTGTAGTGTTCCTATGAGCAGAACGTTGAACTAGAACTTGCCCGACTGGATACAACCCGGGGTCCGAAGACTTTGTCAGGTATTTGTTTGAAGTTGTCTCAGAAAAGTGAACTAGTACTGTTGTCAGTTAATTAAAAAAAAACTGAATATGTGAGCGAGCTTGACACGTCGATCACATGACATAACGTTTACATACTGAAATGAGGTGCTGTAATTCAGTTGAGAGTTGTTGCCATCAAAAACGATTTACATGTATTCGACGGGACAGTTTACATATGTTTCAATGCACGCCCCAATTTATTCACATTTCTTATGATCACGAGAACGGGATGACTACGTTTCGGTGTCGAGTGTAAGTTTAGTATCCTAACTAAGAAATGTCCCTTTTAACTTATTTCGTTTATTTATTTATTTTTGCATATATATATCGCTATATATATATAGGCCAGCTTTAACAGCTTTATTGCTACAGTATGATACATTCTAACATAAATGGAAATTAGTAACACTTAGCGGAATCCGAATTCTACTTTTATGCAACTGGATTCTTTTAACTAGAAGTAGTATTTTAAACAGCACAGTATATCGATTCACGCAGCGTGCATTTTATGTAAGAATAAGTGTAATCTTCAATTTATCAATATACATTCCGTGCAACACAATACTTTACGATTGATCAAACTGTTATGATAATACCCGAACCCTTAATAGCAGAAAGTAGCAAAACGAAAAGACGAAAACAAACAAAAGCGCCGAAGCAAAAGGACGAAGACACCAAACCAAGGTAAAAACCATATACCATTTTTATTTCACTCTTTGGTGTCTGTTTTATCTCGGTTTGGCGTCTTCACGTCGTTTCGTTTTTTTCCCGGCATCCTTTCGTGGGCAACAAAGCAAGATCATGAAATACGTATAAGCGACAACCTATATCAAAATATTTTTCAAGAAGAATATGCTTTAAGTTATTTGACGCATCCTCAATAATAGTTGCCGTTGAATCCACCAAACTCACTTGCTTTATCGAAGTTCCCAACTACTAAAAATCACATGACAAATTCGTAGGCAAAATGTTTGATTATGAAAAAATAGAAATTCATATGAAATACGACATGTAACATGCAGAAGCATATAAACATCCCCTTTTGTCAAATCAATACATATACATATATATACATACAAAAATTCTAAAAGATATTACTTTAATTTCTTTAATAACGCATATAACAGGTAGTACACTATTCATTTCTTGTGACGTTACTTTATTATCATCACCGTTTTTACTAGTCTGGTCCATTTAGACTATGCTTTCTTCTATTTATATTGTATACTTTGTGAATTAAAAAAAGCTATCGCTAGCAAACTTATAATAACGAGATAACCTAAGTCGTAATAACGAGATAACGTAACTCGTAATAACGAGATAGCCTTTACTTTTCATGTAGTACTAATCGGGTTTCGTAGAAAACAACACAAAGGGATTATGCAATTGGTGAAGCTAACGTTTTATTTGACAAATAGTTAACCTATCTAACGTTTATAGAGATGCATTTTTTTCAAAATTAAACAAGAATATCTATAACCATGTCGAGACATCGAGGGACGGCAAAAAAAAAAACAAAAAAAAAAAAAAACAAAAAAAACACCGTTACTCGTTTTAATTGCAATATTGAAATGATTAAAATTTGGTCTATGAATATGGTCTTTGAATTACGTTAAAGGTAAATCCTATGAACACGGCGTGCATTATTACTAGCATCTAAGTGACGTATCATTTTTAATGCCCAATTCTCATACTCATATGCTCAATATAATATTAAGATTGTATGTGCATAATATGTGTTCCGGAAAAAAATGCACAGTTATCTGAGAATACTTGAAATAAACAGTACACAGGCAGTATCATTATTTTGTTTACCGGATACACGATCTATTTTCATCATCATACAATGGTGTAAATGTGTCCTGGTATCAACGGAAAGTATAAATAATGAGAAAAGGCTGAATACCTTACTTATTATGCCTTATAGAAACACAACCTTACACAAAAAATGATATGTTACTTTCTTGCTACAGGATGTGTATTACGTTTAAGTGACATGAACTAGAAAAGGAGATTTTTATATGCTTTGTTTCTTACTTACTTCTGTAGTATATCTTCACATGTTCAATAACGACTGGACCACCGAGGTCAATCTGCCACCAAGCTTCCAATAATGTTGTACTTGTATGTATGCAACTACCACTACCAAATTTTTGATCAGTCCTGCCATCTACTGCCTTTTCACTTGTGGACGTCGCGGAATAATTGGAGCTTTGGCTTGTCTTGATATCTGGTTTACGGCATAAATTCACTAAAACGAAAAATGAAAAATATATATATATATTACATGTAGCATAATTAAAGATGATGCAAGGTTTACCTAGCCAGAGCGAGGGTATGATAAAAATAGTATAGTCAGCCCCTCTCCATATGATACAATGTTAACTTATTATAATATATTTAATGTTATACGAACATGAAAATGCGTTTGTTGTCATTCACAGTTTCGTTTATGATTGATGCGCTAATAACCTGTGTCAACCGATTTGTTTTCGTCTTGTTTGAGCGTGGTCTTAAACACCAATTTGTGATTTTTTTCCACACAAATTCCCTAGTTTATTGTAATAAGGTGTTTATTACCGAGGTCAGTACCTAATCCTTTTTAATATAGAACCCTTCGTTGTCAACGCATCCAACTATTATCCAGTCCGAGTTCTCTTGACTCTAAAAATATGTTAGACATTTGGACAGACAGATATCTAACGTGGAGTCAGCTCACCCATTTATGAAAACATGGGATTCTGTAACATTGCCTTGTGGCGTTAACTTTTGAGCGTTGTCGACGTCGTTTTTCATGGATATAAGTATGGTGACCAAGGTAACAGGAATCAAAATTATTGGATCCGAGTATCACTCGGGTATCTACCATCCACCGGATGATCTGACAGTAACAACAACATACCATATACAGGACAGATGGGTGTAAACAACACTAGAAGTAATCTTGCCATACGCGATCATAAAATTCAAGAACAAGAAGTTGAGACGCCGAAGAGGGATCGTATAGCCCAAGGAAGGATAGAAAATGCAGAATGAGGAGTTTCCTATATATTGGTCAACGATCCAGTTCAGTGCTCATGAAAGTGGTTCAATTAACAATTTTCTGTTAAAAGTGTTGACGGATTAGGGAAATCAGTTAGCAGCTACATGAGAATATATGCTGTGAGTTCAATCACAGTTGACTGCAGTCGGATTGTATGGAAAATCATCCAGACTGCAACTGCTAGTTTTATCTATAGTTAAGGAATTCAAGGCTGAAATGATTGCACTGTCTTTCAAGTTTAGAAGAGGAAACATCCTTTTAGATCATGTAAGACAATAGGCGTAAACACACGTACTTGTTGGTAATAGCCATATTTATTACATGTTTAATAATGAAAATGTTACATGTACAAAAGCAATATCTCATCAACACACATAGTTCATATACTCATATTAGTACTTCACATTGTGTCTGATATCAGAACTGTCCATAGGGGTCTGAGCTTTCTCCCCGTTTGTCCATAGGGCTAGCTATAGGGCTTTATCCATTGTGCTCTGACTGCTTCCCTGCTCTCTCTATAGGGCTCTCCCAAGGCCGTCCCTCTAAACTAAAGATCACCCCCTTTTATCTCACCCTGGACCAACTTGTCCGGCCATCCCCTAATATGGACTTCACTTGTTGCTAGATGATATGATTGTTGAAGTATAGCTACCTGTACTCGAGGTGCAAGGTTGCGATTCCCCCTGCTAATTTGTTACTTGAAATAAACCCTAATAATTACTCTACTACTAGATGGCCACTGTCCGAAGTTTGATTATCAAGGAAGTGGAGATAGTCCATAATTAATTAACTGACCGAAGCTGTACACCCACTGATAAGATTCTCGGAACCGAGACTACACCAACCTAAGTGTATATATGCAGGTAATTATTCAAACCCCTGTGAACTACCTGTATGCGTTATATAGATATACTATTGAACATTAAACGGACTATTGATTAAGCTAACTTATTTCAACAATCCCATATGAAAATTTGTTACAATCACCAGCATTGAGAGTTATTTGCTTCCACTCTGGCCATATCTATTTGGCTGGATACCATTTGCATTATGCTCTTTGGCATTATCTGATTCATTCATTAGGAATCTGATGTTCCATTTCATGGCTGGTCTCAATATATCGTATTATTTCCATGGTAGCTACTACAGTCGTTGAACTTGTGATGTTACAGCCAATAAGATCCCGATACCTTTGTATCTTTTGATCATATGGAATAATACTACATATCTATTTCTGTTTTCGTTCAAGGTACACATTAATATCTGTCTCTGAAGTAACATACTAAATCCAAACAAGGGAATTGTAGGGACAAATCGAAACTATGTTCATGTATCTACGTGCATTGTACAAGTGTTTCGGAGTGTAATGTGATGCTAAATTACAGTCAGTTAAGTTTTTCATAATTCTTTTATCTATGGTATTAAAAGAAAGTAATGCACAATGTTTCACTTTTCAAATGAATTAAGATTGTGCATACATATTCACTTTATCAGTTTATTTTCGGGAAACCTGTCCTTATATTTTCATTTTTAAAACATTTTTTATGGCATTAATTCTTATTCTGTTGAAATCCAACATTCCCTTTGCTCTTATTTTTTTACATGCATGATTTATTTTAAAAGAATTTTCAAAATGGTCAATTAATCCCATTATAGTATTCACTGGAATCACTTTTCTATCTGTAAAACTTAGTAATCAGAATAAGAAACGGATAACTCGAAATTTCTTCTGTATGTTTAGATTTTATTATCTATTATTATTATATACGCGACATTTTCATTTTTTTAACTTTATTAGCGATGATCAAAATCAGTTTTGCAATATAAAAATTACTAAGATTATCATTAATTTGGTTTAGATAAATTGAAAATAACTTCATTGTAGGAGTTTTAACTTTTCGTTTCTTCAAAAGAGATTACCTGGTGTTATGATTTTGTTTATGTTTACTGACGCCGAAAAAAAAATGTAAGAAATAAGTGTGAATGTAACAAAATATCTTTCTCTTTGCAGAATTACTTGAGGAGATTTACGTATATCTGTGTATACGTTACACAAGCAAACACTTCAGAACCCGGGACCGAACATGAACACTCAAGAAAATATTCATAAAGAACGTGCGATATATAATACGATCAGAATTGTATAGCGCATGTATTTTGGTTTTCAATTGGATAGAAGCAAGCGCTATGTCAGATAATGATACCCGTATGACCTCTGTGTCGTAATTTCTGTATGTACATAAATAGGTAACTTGTTATCTTAATTAAGTATACAAACAGGATCGCTAAACCCATTCATGACATTAAATCCAAGTTGTTTACATGTATAATGTATATATACACTGAACGTTGTAGTTTAGCTACAAAATACGCATCAATAATATTTTATTGATGCAGAATATTCAAGATGTTTATGATTAAAATTCTGAACAATATGCTGACAAAAATGTTAAACTATGAAAAGAATATTCCAACCATTGAACAGAAACTAGTTTATGTAAACTCACAGTTTAACAAAATGAAGACTATGGATGATATATAGATACATATGTTAGTTAAAACTAGATATAAAGTTATATCTGAAACGTAACCTGATGTTTTAGAAATCTCCACTGAACAGAGGAAACATGTTATCATGAGACCAAGGGTATATACACCCAATATACACAACAGTACACGAAGCCAGGTTGTATGGATATAGTAACATGGCTACATACCAGGAAGTAAATATTTTATATACAAGTATTTGCATATAGAAATACTAAACCTACCTGTAAAACATGTTTCGATCGATTTATTTAGAATAACACGGCCACATTAACAAACCACTGAAAGGAGTGTCAACAAACAGCTCCAAGATCATATATACTGGCAATACTTCTTATATCACATTTAAACGTATTGAAGTCGCCAATAGTACAAATATAACTCTTCTGAAATATTAAAAACCAGTTGAAATGACTAAAATAGGTGTCCTAAATTATAAGCTGTCATTTATAATAGCACATTGTCGCGTAATTCAATGAGAATGACCAAACATCAATATAGTAATTCAATATATACTGAAAAATGAGATATTGACACATAATTTCATCTTGTACAGCTTTTCTATGTTGTAATGTTGTAAATTTGAATGTTCCATTCGAGCATTATTCGTTGAACGTTGCCTTGCATTTAAATTTCACCAGTGTTCACATGCGAATCACTGTTTTCTACGTCTCGTATATCTCATTTTAAAATCGAGCAAGGAATAGTCAAGGTTAAACCATTCAAACCTTTCGTGGGTATAAATTCAGCATCAAAGAAATTACAATACCTGATGTGTTGACTATCTCCAAGGTTATTACCAGATAGAGAATCACCAGCCAAATGTTTGAAACTTCCATCCTCCACCCAAACTGTTGTATAAATCAACAGGAGTGCCTCAGTCTACACATAATACACCTGAATCAATCAGGAAGTTTATTATTATTGTGATGTGCTTCATTAAGTAACTAGAACACGGCTTTTTTTAAAAATGAAATAGACATATTTCATATCAGAAAGTATAGGGAAATCACACTATAGGAACGTCAAGCAAAGACATTTCACTGAACTAATAATCGCATTTATTTAATCTTCATAAAGACTTTTTTACAAGCAGGTGCTGTGTCTTTTTTATGAAAAAAAGTTATATTGAAATTTAAATCAGGGAAATGCGATACAACTAGATGCTAGAAACTACGAGGGAGTTAATAAAAGGGAAATAAAATAATATTCCTGATCATATTACTATATATCAGTTTCCGATATGAAAAAAAGACTTACGATTATATTTTGCCACCATTTCATCGACTTTGAGTTTCAATCTAGGTTTATAAATATCTTAGTTTTAACCTGAGAGTTGAGATCCCCCAGTCTTATCGACAATTAGGACGACACATTTATTCTTTTCAAGCTCACCTTCATAGGCATATGCTCTTCTTGTCCAAATGTGTGGATCATTGAGGTGATGCCATACTATAATAACTCGTTATCTCGAAATTAAAAGGACCGTGAAAATATTTCGACTGATCTGAACTTCGACTCAAACGAAGTGTAAGGTTGGCGATATCAATTTCCCTTAACGTTGATTACGGTTGAACAAACAATTTGTTGTTTGAAATGGCAGCAAATAAACAAATAAAAGTATTTCTACATCCTCCTTTTATTGTTATTTTTTTCATCCGAAACAAAACATCTAATAACAACTCCAATCAAATTATTTGTACCGACGTCCATCCGTCCCGCACACATGTACAATACACTTATTGACCAAGCACATATACATCATATATTTTATGGAATGACAATAAAACGAAATTTAAATTTGCTTTTGATACGCTACAAGAAGCGATGTATGAAGCTACAGATTATATGAATATGACTTTATTATGAAAAAAATAAACATATAAAAACGTGGCATTTCAAATTTTTACCGGTTACAGAAAAAAAAAGTGTCCAAACACTAGACACATATCACGGACAGACATGGACTCTATCAATGAAAATAGCTTTCAGCACTTCATAGTCCAAGCATTAAATCTGACAAAAAGTCCGAACTACAGCCCTGAAGTTAAAAAGCTCAAAATAAGTTTCTCTCGGAATCGTGGGGATCAGAGTTCGTCAAAAAGTACGTACTGGTTTGACGGTGTCGTTTTTATCGTTCCTCGAGATGCACGCAACCAAGCTAAATGTTTTCATGTTTTGTGTAAACGCGCTACTTTTATAACGTACAGGTAAATAACTGCTATATGATTGTAACACTAATTTAGAAGCAAACTGGTAATTAATCGCCAGAGACCAAATGTTGTGTGAACGATGGACCGATACGCTGTAATTAGCCATATATTACGCACAGGTGACTTTCTACTCTGTGAATATATTGACAGATTTCGTCAGAAGATGTGACGATATTTTGACAAAAAATAATTTCGACACAACGGATGACTTTTCCATTGCTTTACCATTGAAGAGACTGAAAAATTGCTTCGATTTAATGAAATTTGAAATAAATTACTAAGGTATAGAAGGGAAAAAATCGAAACTTGAAAATGATTTCGACTCAAACGGAATTTCTACTCAAAAGATTTCGATACTACAAGTTTCAACTATATATATATGAATTGGGAAACCTCCCCATCTCAGTCCTAGGTAAAGCAATAGAAACAATAAAAATTGCATTAATAGAATCCCTCGCCTTCTTGGAGATGAGGTAGGTGTATCTCAACTTGAATGGTAAGATAATTAAGCTGACAAACAATAGGCGTGCTGAGTGCTTACAACTAAAACATTTTTTTTCATTTGGGTTGAGATTACCTTATCTCACAAATAAAAGGGTAAATTATATTTTCTCTTACTCTGCTGACTTTATGAGGTATTCGTATGTGCTTTTGGTGGTTGTCTTATTGCGTCAGAACATTGCTTGCCATCTCATAACCGTCTTGCCGTCAGAATCTTATGAACATGGAAATTATTTCCTATCCTACAATTTGCACGTATATACGGAAATTCTTTATCATTTATCGTTTAATTTATTTTTAATTACAATCATATGTTCCATAAAAATGACACATTCCCAAATAGCTCTGTCCCGTTACTGAAAACAGTAGGGCAGCCAGCTAACACAGGGAAGACCTTTCTCAACTGACACAGCATGTCCTCGCTGTTCATATGGAGATAGGAAAAACATGTAATGGGCACATTCTTTCCAAGGGCCATTGTGTGTTAGTGTATATAAGGAGACACATGTCATATATCTGCAGAGTATTACTAACCTGAAGAATAAGTGCGATCGCATGACCCATGTAAATGGTTGTTTAGAACACAACTGGTATAGATAGACCAGTAAGTGTAATACGATCAGTGATATGATTACCCAATACAGAAGGAGCTGCTCGCTGACACAAAATATCATAAATTAGCTCTAGAATAATCTGAATTATATTGATTGTCAAACGAGTTGATAAATATAAACCAAAATATTTAAGCACCGCTTGACGTATCCGATAAACGCACACTGAGGTTCTGAGTACGGGTAACATCTAAAGCCAACCTGATTAAACAGTGCGGCACCCGATCACACCTACTATTCACATGCGAGTGTCGTTTGAACGATCAGTTGGGTAACAATAAAATATATCGTTATTATATCATCATACAGGTTTGATGAGGGAATTCTGCAGGACAGGACGATTGATTACTGCGTATAGTAAGTCATTTCTGTATTATGAGTCGATATAACATTCTCTTACTGGACTATTGGATTTTTTTTTTTTTTTTTTCGTATTTCTATACATATCGACATAACCTGATATCTTGAACTAACTTCGCTAATTGACGTTTATGGTAATCTCAAGTATTGTCACGGAATGTTAAAACAAAAGCAGACGAGTTCACACCATATACTTTCACGCACACATATGTAAATTCACAAATAATACAATAGCTTCATATTAACTGCATTGAGTTATAGATTCCTTTAATTTTGAAAAGTTCACGGCATGAAGCCAAAGAAAATTATCAAACATGTTTAAAATGTTAACTTTACTCTCTGAATGAACAGGTGCCTACAACGGAGTGGCATTTATACCTGTGTCGCTAAATGTTACCAGCCGAACTTGTTCGTTTTACCTCGCCAAAAGTACCTATGCGACTGTTAGCAATATTAAAAATGGCCATAGGATTAAACAAAGTACACGTCATTGATTGTATTGTTTATTACCATCATAAGCCGCTGAGTGTGGCGAGGAGAGTAAACAACATTAAATGAAATATTAATGTGTTCAGGAGCATATCCACGTCTGACGTTAAGATATCAAACTAGGTATTTATTTTGTTGAATAAATGAGAATGTGGTGTGACGTGTACTTGAACTTAAACAAATTTCGTAATACACTATCAAGTTTCCCCATTACAATTCTCTGCTTACGTTTTTCATATTATGTAACAATGCATTAGGTGCAGGCAGTGGTTTTTATAGACGTGAATACGATTTAAAGGTATTCAAGTAGACCACCTTTCTTGTTACGTGTAAATTTGAGTTTCTTTTTAAATGTAAACCCAATTTTCATGAGGTAATTCTTACCATAACTTTAGTATGCAAATATGATACCTACACCCAATTTTGTATTCCCAAAACAAAAGATTAAAACATTTTCGCCCTCCGGACGATCCATGAGCTATCATAGCAGGAACATAGAGTGACCCCCCTTCCTCTAACAACTTTTATGGAGCACCATAAGGGGGCATCCAGGCAGATAAGGAAGAGGGGAGGACAGAGTGGGACTCCATATAGTTATGGTTAGTATTACCTCATGAAAATTGGTTTTACATTAATAAAAACCTCAATTTCATTTCAGTAAAAATTACCATAACTTTAGTATTCGAATTCGTCTTACAGTAGTGGTGACTAGAAGCCAGACAGTCCATCCAGCACAGCCGAAGTATTAGGGAGGGGGAACAGAGTGCCCATGAGTAGGAAGAGACCTCCCCGTGTAAGAGCAGGTGTACCCATGTGCCGAAGTACGGAAAGACATGCCTTGGGGCTAACGAGGAGGCACAACCACCAGAGGTCCCAACGAATACAGGCCTTCTTAGTGGGAAGGTAGGGATCGCAGATAAAAATCTGTGAAGGTATCCCTGACCCGCCAGAAAGCTGCAGACATGACCTCCTGAAATGCTCGTAAGCATACTTAATGACCTGGCAAACCCACCTGGAAAACGACTGGGAGGAGATATCTCGTTGTCCCTTTTTGACGGGCAGAAACAGACGGGATCGAGAGCCCCGCCCCTCTGTTTTTATCGACAAAACAACTTATCTAGCTCCTCCAAGCCAGTCAAAGCCGGGATCCTATCGGGATCGGACGAGAACTCCGGGACCCGATTCTTCGCTAAAAAAGGAAGGATAAGTTAGAAGAGTTACGGCAGCGTAGCCTCTGGACCAACATAGACAAGAAGGAAACGACGACAATGCATGGACTTTACTCTTCCCACATCCAGAGGCCAAAGACAAAAGAAAGTCTGCCTTGAAAGTTACGCACTTTAACGAGGCAGACTCCAAAGGCTCATAAGGAGCCCTAGTCAGGGAGTCTAACACCAAGGCCAGATTCTGCTGTGGGGCTAGCTGCCGAACACTGGGTCTATCCAGAGCGAAGCCTCTGATTAGGGCAGAAAGAGAGGAGGACGAACCTATCTCTTTCCTGCCAAAAAAGCAAGAACACTGGCAATAGTTGTACCATAGCCAGCAATAGTGCAAGGTGCCAGATTGCGGTCCCTAAGCAGAGAGAGTAGGAAATCCGCAATCAACAGCACAGAGGCTCCAACGGACCAACCTCCCTGACGACACATCAATCACAGAAGATCTTCCAAGGCGACTGGTAGACGGCAGAAGAGGAAGCTCTGATTGATCGCGCGATGGATCTGACACCTTTCGAGAAAAGCCTGCCTTGGTGAGTGTTCAAGAGATAGCCTCCAACCGCGAAGGTGGAGGATCTCTGGTCGAGAGTATGTCATTCTGGAACGAGGCTGGCAAAGAAGATTCGGTCTGGTGGGGAGAACCAGGGGCAGGGTATGCCTGTAAGTTGACGACTATTTACATGAAAATCGTAATAATTGTTTAGCAGTTATTTCGACCCAGGAAAGCTCTCGGGTACTCTATCGTTTTGACCTACATGTATGTTCATGAACGTCATTGTGGCTCTATTATATGTTACAAGTACAGTACATGCAATCAGATATAATACAACTTCCATTTGCAGAAATAGGACAACATCGTAGTGAATTGCTTTGTTGTAGTTATTCTCTTCATTTCCTTGTGCTACTAGTTTTACGGTATTCGATTTTGTTTTTCTTACCAATGCACTGACCGCTGTTCATGTCACAAACATTGTCTTTGCAATTGCCACTACAGGAATGATTCCATATAATCCTACATCACATTCTGAAATCAATTTAAAAAATCACCTTTGAAGGCAATTTGTATAATCTTAGTTAAATGTTATAAAATATGCCCCGTTTGATAAAAGATGACTTATATGAGTGACTTATTTGGGAAATTCAATTTTGAAATGAAAAAATAAATAAAAACACCAACCATCTTTATGCCATTAATAAGTCATAGACGATGACTGTAGAGTCAGGATAAACGATCCTGATTTTCAATGTCTTCCATTGATTCAAAACTGGACTAAAGGGCCAAATGTTATGACTGGTCAAAGGTACTGTTCTATATAATAATCGAAACATCGCTGTAACATCGATTAACGCTAAAACGTTAACAACATAAGTCAATGTGGTAAAAGAGAAACCGATCCTCTCTACATGGCTTTAACTCAAAACAGGTTAATAAACGTATAGTACTGAATCATGAGAATTATAAGTTCTAAGAA
>NW_026783197.1:0-56198 GCF_031769215.1 Ylistrum balloti | reverse complement strand
CGGTTCCCCCAGGTCGAGGCCCTTCCATTGCACTCCGGTCGGGCTGAACCCTGCGATAATCCCAAATGCGGATTACTCGGGTACGCTATTTTTTAGTGTGGGGGTCTGCGTTCGCGCTAACCCTCGTCATAAACAAGCAATAATACAAATACACTACACGTGGCGTTCGTCACAAGCCTGTACTAATATCACCACTTAAGTGTACAAACACTGCATTCTGCAGCAAATTATACCACTTGCAAACAGCATATCGACGGCCAAATAACTAGTGTTTTCTAACTGCAGACCACCTTGCATTGCAAATCATATTTGTATATTACATTGCATTTCAATTGTCATCAGGATCACTTGCTACAAATAAGAACTGTTCAAACAGCTTTTCAGAGGTGGATTGTGGTAATGCAAATGAAATGTGAAATATTTCGAACAACTCATCTCAAGTGCAGCTCAGACAACTTCCTCAGAAGATCGCAATTGTTCTAAGAATCATAGGATGGCAACGCCTTCATCGCCAAATAAGAGGACACAGGGAGTACACAGATTTTCATGAAATATATCTGAATGAACGGCCCGACCAAGTAGACTCAAGGATTACAAAGCATTCAGTGGAATATTTCGGTATGAAAGATCAAACAAGCAAGCATAGCAGTAACGGTAGGAGAGAAAAGGGCATCTAAGCAAAATCAGTCGATACAATTGATGTAATCTTTGCATCGTATCAAACTCGTGAATAGTGTTGTATTATTCGCTTAATAACAGAAGAAATCTGCAGGATCTTGGCTCCGTGGACATGTATAGTTTTAACATATTTCAGTATGTGTGGGCCGATGTGCAGAGATATGAAATGTCTCAAGTGCACAATGCATGACACTGATTGATCTCCCCTGTCAAGATTAATTAATATGTTGATGAACACAAATGGCATCATCTTGGATTAGGTTATGGTTCTTGTTTTAATTCGACATTATCTGCAAATTTGTTGGCAACATAACGGATGTATTATTGATGAAATGCGAGATGAAACATTGTAAATAGTAAATTGTTATTCACAAAAGTATGATAATTTTGCGTAACCCCGACTTCGTCAGCTTAGATGAAGTTCTTATACTGTATCAGTAACGAAACAACTCATACTTACCTGGTACAGGGGATACCGTGATCAGCAAGGCGGTTCCCCCAGGTCATTGCACTCCGGTCACCCCAAATGCGGATTACTGGGTACGCTATTTTTTAGTGTGGGGGTCTGCGTTCGAACCCTCGTCCATAAACAAGCAATAATACAAATACACTACACGTGGCGTTCGTCACAAGCCTGTACTAATATCACCACTTAAGTGCACAAACACTGTTCTGCAGCAAATTGTTGCGTCAGCATATCGACGGCCAAATAACTAGTGTTTTCTAACTGCAGACCACCTCGCATTGCAAATCATACTTGTATATTACATTGCATTTCAATTGTCATCAGGATCACTTGCTACAAATAAGAAATGTTCAAACAGCTTTTCACTTGTGGTAATGCAAATGAAATGTGAAATATTTCGAACAACTCATCTCAAGTGCAGCTCAGACAACTTCCTCAGAAGATCGCAATTGTTCTAAGAATCATAGGATGGCAACGCCTGAGGACACAGGGAGTTTTTCATGAAATATATCTTTGCAACGGCCCGAGGACAAGGATTACAAAGCATTCAGTGGAATATTTCGGTATGAAAGATAAACAAGCAAGCATAGCAGTAATGGTAGGAGAGAAAAGGGCATCTACAAAATCAGTATACAATTGATGTAATCTTTGCACGTTTAAACTCGTGAATAGTGTTGTATTATTCGCTTAATAACAGAAGAAATCTGCAGGATCGCTCCGTGGACATGTATAGTTTTAACATATTTCAGTATGTGTGGGCCGATGTGCAGAGATATGAAATGTCTCAAGTGCACAATGCATGACACTGATTGATCTCCCCTGTCAAGATTAATTAATATGGATGAACACAAATGGCATCATCTTGGATTAGGTTATGGTTCTTGTTTTAATTCGACATTATATCTGCAAATTTGAAATAACGGACTGCGAGATGAAACATTGTAAATAGTGAATTGTTATTCACAAAAGTGTGATAATTTTGCGTAACCCCGACTTCGGAATGAAGTTCTTATACTGTATCAGTAACGAAACAACTCATACTTACCTGGTACAGGGGATACCGCTATCATGGCCACCACTGCTACAAGTATGGATCATATCGATATCGATATTTTGAAGAAGTCTGTCAGGTTGTTCGTCACCGGTCCAAGGAAACACACTGTTACACGTTTTGAAGTCTTGAAGCGATTACTGAATGGTGGACTTCCCGGGGAGGAGATTGTGTCCGTGTTCAGGTGCGAAGCTCCAAACACCTGTTATTGGCAGTGGTCGATAGCGATGCGACCAACGCCGGATATCTTTGCGATATCAGATGACGCCATAGCGGACCATTTCGATAGCTACTATGGAAAGGTCATTAACATAGCTAGAGAAAAGACTTCCATAGGGAAAGTCACTTTGGAGACGGGGACAAGAATCGTCACGTTATTGATAAAGGAAGGCGACCAGGACAGGATACCTTATCGCAGACTGTTCGGTAAGGTGGCCCTGATTACCGTTCCAGGCAGACCTCCCATTTGCCTGCGCTGCCAGCAGGTCGGACACGTGAGGTCTCAGTGTCCCGGGAAACCCGAGCCTACGACTCGGGCTACCTACGCTAAGGTAGCCCAGTCTTCATCTCAGTCCATCCCGGGTATGGGCCCTACGCCACTTCGAGAGGAGTCAGAGGCAACACAGCTAAACAGTTCTACCGTGAGCCCCTCGTCCGGAGGGAGCGGTCCCGCTACGAGCCCCTCATCCGGAGGGAGTAGCCTTACCGAGAGTCCCTCTTCCGAAAGGAATAGTACTGCCGCGTGCCCCTCGTCCGGAAGTAGCGATAACCCAACATCCCTACCGACAAAGCGCCCGGGCCCCGTCATAGATGATGCCGGATTCCAAAGGGTTACAAAGAAGGGGAAACATTCATCAATATCCCCGGGCATCCTGTCAAATGGCGACCTAGTACCTGGACAGAGATGTATCGACGACCGGAGTGATTCCGACATGTCGGATGAGGATCACCTGGTTATTGACGAGGAGTCTGGGTAAATTTCGGTTTTACTATTTTCTCGGTTAACGGTTTTGGACTTTCTTTATCGGACTATGGCGGCGGCATTGTATTCCATATTTGACCTCAGCTTGTCCCTGGACTATTGTTATCATTTCACCTACAAGGTGTTTACAGTAACTGTATGTTTGATTTGGTTTCATTATTTAACTGATGTTATCATTCAATGTTATACTTATATTGATATGCATTGTCAGCTTATCGTCCAGTTGTATTTTTACCTGTACTATATAATTGCTAGCATACAACAACGCGTGTTTTTACCTGTAAGAGCTTTGTTAGCTTTCTCAGCTACGCAGAGGTCTTTACCAGTAGAAAGTACTTATGTATTGTCAGCTTTACGTATTAATACAGCATTTTCATTTTATATACCAATATATATTTACCAATACTGCCTAACGTCCACTACTTTGATTTTAATTGCTTGCGAATCCTACCAATGTTGTCACATTACATTCGCATTTGTTCTTCATAATTATTATTATTATTGTTATTATTATTATATTGTTGTTAAGCTGACTTTTCACAGGCATACGCTCAGCCAATCCTTTTGGGGCGCGTGTATCGAGAGTCGCACTCGTGCACTCGATAACTTACCTGTGTTGCGGTTCATTGATCACGCTTATACAGTTGTCTGCTGTGTTTTGAATGTGTTTACTTTATACTCACCTTCCTCTCCTGGCTGCAGACCGATCGTGCGCGAGTGTGCTTTTACTTACCTGTTAACTTTCTCTCCTTCCACTTAACTTTTTCTTCTGCTTGTATCTTGTATAGATTATACCTACCAAAAATAAATTATAATGATGGAGAATAATACAACAATCAATATAATTACATGGAATTGTAACGGGTTTTTATCCAAGTCTAAGCAATATGAGCTGAATGATTTTGTACATAATCATAATGTACATGTTGTATTGTTACAAGAAACTCATGTTTCTAACTTGTTTGTCGGTAAAAAGATTGAAAGTTTTTTGAAATGTAAAGCAATATGGAATTTCGGTTCATATAATAGTAAGGGCACAGCTGTTTTGTTTTTTATAGATGTAAAACTACAAAAGTTTGATCTTGATAGAGAAGGACGGACCATGTTTGTTGATTTTAAATATTATGATAGCGAGTTCAGAATTATTAATGTATACGCCCCAAATGTTGATGAGGAGCGTCGGGCATTTTTTGATAATATTATACATCATTTTACCTGTAGAAGGCCCATCATTTTTGCTGGTGATTTTAATTGTATTGAAAACAATTCCCTTGATAAGATTGGTGGTAATCCCAGTCGTGGTCTTCCTGGTAGTGTTTCAATAAAAAATCTGTGTAATGATTTTAAGTTATTTGAGACATTTAGATCACTTTTTCCGAATGTCATTTCTACTACTTGGCATGGTAATGGTGTTTCATGCCGCTTAGATCGATTTTATATTTCATGTATATTGAAAGAGCATTTATTAGAGAATATAATTTTTCCGTCTGGTAGTTCCGACCATGATTTTGTTCTTCTAAAAATTAAACTATTTTCTGAGGATAAGTTTGGACCCTTTTACTGGAAACTTAATAATAGTATTTTGAGCGATAGAGCCTTTCAGATTGCTTTTAAAGATTTCTGGCTTGATCTAACTGACAATAAGCCTGTGTCTTTAGATCATTGGGATAATTGTAAATCTGTTATCAAATATTTCATTATTGGATATTGTAAACGTAAAGCTAAAGTTAAACGTTCTGTTGTCAGATCTTTACAAGAAAAATATAATAAGTTGTATAATTTAGAAAAAAGTCACCTGGACACTTTATTGATCAAGTTCAGTCTATTAAGAGACAATTACTTGATTTTCATACTGATAGTTTCAGGGGGTCCATGATTAGGTCTAGAGCCAATTTTTTTTAGACTTTTCTGAAAAGCCTTCACGTTATTTCTTTAAAATGGAGTGTGATAAGGGTAAGAAGAAATTCATAGAGAAAATCGACTTACCTGATTCTTCCTGTGTTACTAATTCCAGTGACATTTTAGCGGCCTTTCGAGATTTTTATACCAAACTTTTTTCCGAGGAAGATATCGATTTTGAGTTGGCTGACTCTTTTTGTGATAACCTTCCCAAACTTAACGAACTTGAAATGTCAATGTGTGAAGGCCCTATAGGGAAGGAGGAAATATTAGCTGCTATCAAGCATATGAAGAACAATAAGTCCCCTGGTAGTGATGGTCTCACTAAAGAATTCTATCTTACTTTTTTTGATTTATTAGGAGATCATCTTGTCACATTATACAATGACATTTTTCAGAAGGGTGAGCTATGTGACACCCAGAAAACGTCTTTTATTTCGTTATTATGTAAAGATCCAAGTAATTCTACTAGTATGAAAAACTGGAGGCCCATTTCTCTCCTGAATATTGATTATAAAATTCTTTCCAAGGTTATTACCAACAGGTTAAGTAAGGTTATTGATAAACTTGTTGGGGTTGACCAAACTTGCGCGATAAAAGATAGATCTATTTTTGAAAACTGTCATCTTCTTCGTAATATTGTTGATTACGTTAATCAAAAAGACTTGAAGTGTGCTTTTATATCTCTTGACCAAGAGAAAGCTTTTGATAGAGTAAATTATACATTTTTATTTAAGGTACTTGAAGCTTACAATTTCGGTCCTGATTTTGCTAAATGGGTAAGTATCTTATACAAAAATGTCTGTTCGTCCGTTATTGTTAACGGGTTTATATCTGACCCCTTTCCTATCACTCGTGGTGTACGGCAAGGCTGTAGTTTATCTCCTCTTTTATATGTTTTGGTCTTGGAGCCCTTTGCGAAAAAAGTCCGTGACGATCCTGAAATAACTGGTGTAAAACTTCCGGGTTCCTCTCAGTCAGCTAAAATTTCCCTCTATGCAGATGATAGTACTGGTATTTGCTGTTCCGATTCCTCTATTTCAAAATTATTTCATTGGTGTAATCTGTATGGCAAAGCGTCAGGTGCTAAATTGAATAAACAGAAAACTAAGGGTATTTGGCTTGGGAAATGGAAATCACGTTCAGATAACCCTTTCGGCATTAGTTGGGTTGAAAAACATAAGATTTGTGGGGTTTTAATTGGCAATAACATTACTCCTGACGATATTTGGCAGCCAGTTTTTCGGAAATTTTCAAGGACCTTGGATTTATGGAAAATGCGAAATTTATCTTTAACACAAAAGTCCATAGTTATAAAGGTCCTTGCTTGCAGCAAACTTTGGTATATTGGTACTACCGTCATAATGCCAAGGCATTATTTAGATCTTTTACAGAGAACTTTGTTTAGATTTTTATGGAATTCCAAGTCGGAGCCACTTGCGCGCTCCGTAGCCTATGCCTCTACTACTAGTGGTGGACTTGGTATTGTTAACATTAAAAGTAAATTTCAAGCCATTTATCTAAAACATTGTCAGGATTTTGTTTTCAAACATACCGAGGCCAAGTGGAGGTATTTTACCAAGTACTGGCTCTCATTACATTTTCGAGAATATTTTTCACCTGTTGACAACAGTATTCCACATAGTGAGTGGTGTCCTACATTTTATTCTTATATTTATGGAATTTTTCAGAAATATAGAAAAGACTTTCCCAAGTCCAATTTTGAGTCTGGGACAACCAAAGAGTTGTACGTTACGTTATTAGCTGGTATTACTAAGCCACCAAGAGTTGTGAAGATTTTTCCAACTGTTGATTTTAAAATTGTTTTTCGCAATATTTCAAACAAGTTTTTAGATACTCGCTCACGTGATGTTGTCTTTAAGATAGTACACGAGATTTTACCTGTGAATTTTCGAATGTATAAATATGGTGTTGAATCCTGTAAATTTTGTACTTTTTGTACTGGTTTTGAAACAATTTCACATTTATTCTTTGAGTGTTCATTTATTCAGCCGTTAGTATCCTTGGTAAATTCTTGGATACACCAGATCTCAGAGAACAAGATCCCAACTGATTCGGCACTTTGGCATTTTCATTCACCAGTATGTCTCACTCTAAAAGTAAAGTCTCTTGTCCTTTTTCTAGTGGCAGAATCCCTATCGTCCATTTGGCATATACGTTGTGTTAAAAAATATGACAAAAAGTCTCCTTCTTCTGATTCTCTCGTCTGTCACTTTCTCAGCAATGTTATTCTTCGCATTAAGTCTGATTTTACTCGCTTTTCCAGAAACACTTTCTCTGAGTATTGGTGTACTACTGATATTTTCTGTACCTTGCGGGATGACGACCTAAACATCAATCTCCCGTTATAATCAAGAAACATGCTGTGACTTATATCAATTAATACCGATAATTGTCATTATTTTTAACATATTAATTATGTTAACTATCGTGTAACCAGGTAACTTCGTTTACATATCTTGTCCATCTTAGGATGTAAGGATAATGGCACTTTACCGGGGCTACCGGTTGTACATCAGTCGCTGGCGTCATTGGGGTCTGTCTCGTGACGTTTTTACCTGTATATATGTTAATAAACTTTTTATGAAACTTAAAAAAAAATAAAAAAAAGGTTCCCCCAGGTCGAGGCCCTTCCATTGCACTCCGGTCGGGCTGAACCCTGCGATAATCCCAAATGCGGATTACTCGGGTACGCTATTTTTTAGTGTGGGGGTCTGCGTTCGCGCTAACCCTCGTCCATAAACAAGCAATAATACAAATACACTACACGTGGCGTTCGTCACAAGCCTGTACTAATATCACCACTTAAGTGCACAAACACTGCATTCTGCAGCAAATTATACCACTTGCAAACAGCATATCGACGGCCAAATAACTAGTGTTTTCTAACTGCAGACCACCTTGCATTGCAAATCATATTTGTATATTACATTGCATTTCAATTGTCATCAGGATCACTTGCTACAAATAAGAAATGTTCAAACAGCTTTTCAGAGGTGGATTGTGGTAATGCAAATGAAATGTGAAATATTTCGAACAACTCATCTCAAGTGCAGCTCAGACAACTTCCTCAGAAGATCGCAATTGTTCTAAGAATCATAGGATGGCAACGCCTTCATCGCCAAATAAGAGGACACAGGGAGTACACAGATTTTCATGAAATATATCTGAATGAACGGCCCGACCAAGTAGACTCAAGGATTACAAAGCATTCAGTGGAATATTTCGGTATGAAAGATCAAACAAGCAAGCATAGCAGTAACGGTAGGAGGGAAAAGGGCATCTAAACAAAATCAGTCGATACAATTGATGTAATCTTTGCATCGTATCAAACTCGTGAATAGTGTTGTATTATTCGCTTAATAACAGAAGAAATCTGCAGGATCTTGGCTCCGTGGACATGTATAGTTTTAACATATTTCAGTATGTGTGGGCCGATGTGCAGAGATATGAAATGTCTCAAGTGCACAATGCATGACACTGATTGATCTCCCCTGTCAAGATTAATTAATATGTTGATGAACACAAATGGCATCATCTTGGATTAGGTTATGGTTCTTGTTTTAATTCGACATTATCTGCAAATTTGTTGGCAACATAACGGATGTATTATTGATGAAATGCGAGATGAAACATTGTAAATAGTAAACTGTTATTCACAAAAGTATGATAATTTTGCGTAACCCCGACTTCGTCAGCTTAGATGAAGTTCTTATACTGTATCAGTAACGAAACAACTCATACTTACCTGGTACAGGGGATACCGCTATCATGGCCACCACTGCTACAAGTATGGATCATATCGATATCGATATTTTGAAGAAGTCTGTCAGGTTGTTCGTCACCGGTCCAAGGAAACACACTGTTACACGTTTTGAAGTCTTGAAGCGATTACTGAATGGTGGACTTCCCGGGGAGGAGATTGTGTCCGTGTTCAGGTGCGAAGCTCCAAACACCTGGTTTGTTACTTTGCAATCCGAGGCAGTGGTCGACAGTATTGTAGAGAAAGGTACTATGAAGGACACTTATTTCGCACTTACACCGGAGCGATGCGACCAACGCCGGATATCTTTGCGTGTAATGTGGCTCCCGTCTTGGATATCAGATGACGCCATAGCGGACCATTTCGATAGCTACTATGGAAAGGTCATTAACATAGCTAGAAAAAGACTTCCATAGGGAAAGTCACTTTGGAGACGGGGACAAGAATTGTCACGTTACTGCAAAGGAAGGCGACCAGGAAGGATATTATCGCGACAGACTGTTCAAGTGCAGCTCAGACAACTTCCTCAGATACCTCCCAAGGAAGGTCGGACACGCCTTCATGTCCCGGGAAACCCGAGGACACAGGACACTAAGGTAGCCCATATATCTCAGAATGAACGACCCTAGACTGGATTACAAGAGGAGTCAGTGGAACACAGCTAAA
Organism: Ylistrum balloti; assembly: GCF_031769215.1. Taxonomy (NCBI): domain Eukaryota; kingdom Metazoa; phylum Mollusca; class Bivalvia; order Pectinida; family Pectinidae; genus Ylistrum; species Ylistrum balloti. Next base: position 46,672 of record NW_026783197.1, on the reverse strand, counting down.
CAGATCAACCGTGAGCCCCTCGCCCGGAGGGAAAAGGTCCCGCTACCCAAAATCCGGAGGGATGCCATGAGAGTCTCTTCCGACACGTATCAGGTCTCGTGCCCCTGATGGAAGTAGCGAACCCAACATCCCTACCGACAAAGCGCCCGGGCCCCGGATGATGCCGGATTCCAAAGGGTTACATGTAAGGGGAAACATATTTCAGTATGTGTGGGCATCCTGTCAGAATGGCAACCTGTACCTGGACACAGATGTATGACACCGGAGTGATTCCGACATGTCGAGATGAGGATCACCTGGTTATTGAACACAGGATCTGGGTAAATTTCAGTTTACTCGGTTTTGAGCCCTTTATCGGACTATGGCGGTGGCATTGTATTCCATATTTGACCTCATTGTCCCTGGACTATTGTTATCATTTCACCTACAAGGTGTTTACAGTAACTGTATGTTTGATTTGTTTCATTATTTAACTGATGTTATCATTCAATGTTATACTTATATTGATATGCATTGTCAGCTTATCGCCAGTTGTATTTTTACCTGTATAATTGCTAGCATACAACAACGCGTGTTTTTACCTGTAAGAGCTTTGTTAGCTTTCTCCTACGCAGAGGTCTTTACCAGTAGAAAGTACTTATGTATTGTCAGCTTTACGTATTAATACAGCATTTTCATTTTATATATCAATATATATTTACCAATACTGCCTAACGTCCACTACTTTGATTTTAATTGTTTGCGAATCCTACCAATGTTGTCACATTACCGCATTTGTTCATAATTATTATTATTATTGTTATTATCATATTGTTGTTAAGCTGACTTTTCACAGGCATACGCTCAGCCAATCCTTTTGGGGCGCGTGTATCGACGAGTCGCACTCGTGCACTCGGATAACTTACCTGTGTTGCGGATGAGGATCACCTGCTTATACAGTTGTCTGCTGTGTTTTGAATGTGTTTACTTTATTTTCCTCTCCTGGCTGCAGACCGTTTTGCGCGATTGTGCTTTTACTTACCTGTTAACTTTCTCTCCTTCCACTTAACTTTTTCTTCTGCTTGTATCTTGTATAGATTATACCTACCAAAAATAAATTATAATGATGGATATTGTTAATTACATGGAATTGTAACGGGTTTTTATCCTACAATATGAGCTGAATGATTTTGTACATAACTGTCATGCCTTTTCAGTGTACATTTTGAAATTTCGTTAAATTTATTTAAACTTTACATTTGATAAAAGAATAAAGAAAATGGTAATCTAAACTTTATATTTATAATCTAACCTTTATAATTATTGTATATTTAGCATTGTCATGTTGGGTTTCGTTATTAATCCTGTGTGGATTTTTAATCCATTTATTTACTTGTAAGTTTAGAGTCAATTAGTCACTTGTATTACAAGCTTTGATGCTAAGATGTTAGGTCTACATACAATTAACATGTCTAAGAAAAACTGTTTCTAAACAGGATTGGTAAAAAGTGTAACTCCTAATTACGTCAACCATTGTGTGTCAATGGACGTAAACAAACAGATGGTTTTTCGGCTTATGTATGATTTACGCAAAAGCAAATTGTAACAGGTATAGGACGCGTGACATGCGCATAGTTTTCAAGTAAATCTTTGTAAAACATCCTTTTGATTGGCTAGGTAATTATATATTTGATTGGTTAATTGACCACTCACCGTTTTGAGGTATATCTGGGGTTCCAACCTTGATTGTCGCACTTTTTATTCGACATTCAACAATAAACATCGGAAACTCAAAGAAGCCTCAATTCTCTATTACACAGGTTCAAGTCTACTTAAATTTTCTTATGTTTTCTTAATAGCAAATATGTAAATAGATATTTGATTTTTTTAGCCATGCTTAGATTTAAATAATGTTATTGCTATTTTTGTATTATTCAAGAAAACCATTTAAATTTATAATGGATTGGTGTAGGTACATGTACTTTGTCAGAATAGAAATTATTTTTATTCCAGTTGGCAAAGTATTATTTTGCTTTCTTCATAGTTTAATGTAAATAGCTTTCATATGTAAATAATTACTGATTTTTAATAGATGATAAAAGAACATTTTATTTTTGTATAAATTTGATGATAAATTGAGTCAATCCGGATATTTTGGTCATTCCGGAATTGATTCTAATTTTATAGCTTATGTTTAACTTCCGTTGTGCTCGCGGTTTTATCGAAATAACATAATCGTTAATTTTGGATAGGATTAGAGATTTGGAGCACGGAAGCAGTTCTTATAAGGGAGTATACGATTCATAATGTTTTGTGGATGATTGTTATATGTATTTTAATAGTAGGTACCCGATAACTGGCCTTGGCCGGTTAATGTCTTTATGTAACTTGTAAGCGCTCGCGCAACATTTTGTCATTTAAATCCATAACTTATTTGGTAAACATCTAGGCGTTAAGCACATTGTATGTAATTCGATACATGTTTAGTTTAGGTATAATTCATTTGTATTGATGTAAAGGTCGCACTTTTTATTCGACATTCAACAATAAACATCGGAAACTCAAAGAAGCCTCAATTCTCTATTACACAGAGCTAATTCCTCAGAACAGGAGAAAAGCACGCATTAATCCTGTAACATAATCATAATGCACATGTTGTATTGTTACAAGAAACTCATGTTTCTAACTTGTTTGTCGGTAAAAAGATTGAAAGTTTTTTGAAATGTAAAGCAATATGGAATTTCGGTTCATATAATAGTAAGGGCACAGCTGTTTTGTTTTTCATAGATGTAAAACTACAAAAGTTTGATCTTGATAGAGAAGGACGGACCATGTTTGTTGATTTTAAATATTATGATAGCGAGTTCAGAATTATTAATGTATACGCCCCAAATGTTGATGAGGAGCGTCGGGCATTTTTTGATAATATTATACATCATTTTACCTGTAGAAGGCCCATCATTTTTGCTGGTGATTTTAATTGTATTGAAAACAATTCCCTTGATAAGATTGGTGGTAATCCCAGTCGTGGTCTTCCTGGTAGTGTTTCAATAAAAAATCTGTGTAATGATTTTAAGTTGTTTGAGACATTTAGATCACTTTTTCCGAATGTCATTTCTACTACTTGGCATGGTAATGGTGCTTCATGCCGCTTAGATCGATTTTATATTTCATGTATATTGAAAGAGCATTTATTAGAGAATAGAATTTTTCCGTCTGGTAGTTCCGACCATGATTTTGTTCTTCTAAAAATTAAACTATTTTCTGAGGATAAGTTTGGACCCTTTTACTGGAAACTTAATAATAGTATTTTGAGCGATAGAGCCTTTCAGATTGCTTTTAAAGATTTCTGGCTTGATCTAACTGACAATAAGCCTGTGTCTTTAGATCATTGGGATAATTGTAAATCTGTTATCAAATATTTCATTATTGGATATTGTAAACGTAAAGCAAAAGTTAAACGTTCTGTTGTCAGATCTTTACAAGAAAAATATAAGTTGTATAATTTAGAAAAAAAAGTCACCTGGACACTTTATTGACCAAGTTCAGTCTATTAAGAGACAACTACTTGATTTTCATACTGATAGTTTCAGGGGGTCTATGATTAGGTCTAGAGCTAATTGTTTAGACTTTTCTGAAAAGCCTTCACGTTATTTCTTTAAAATGGAGTGTGATAAGGGTAAGAAGAAATTCATAGAGAAAATCGACTTACCTGATTCTTCCTGTGTTACTAATTCCAGTGACATTTTAGCGGCCTTTCGAGATTTTTATACCAAACTTTTTTCCGAGGAAGATATCGATTTTGAGTTGGCTGACTCTTTTTGTGATAACCTTCCCAAACTGAACGAACTTGAAATGTCAATGTGTGAAGGTCCTATAGGGAAGGAGGAAATATTAGCTACTATCAAGCATATGAAGAACAATAAGTCCCCTGGTAGTGATGGTCTCACTAAGGAATTCTATCTTACTTTTTTTTTTATTTATTAGGAGATCATCTTGTCACATTATACAATGACATTTTTCAGAAGGGTGAGCTATGTGACACCCAGAAAACGTCTTTGATATCGTTATTATGTAAAGATCCATGTAATTCTGATAGTATGAAAAACTGGAGGCCCATTTCTCTCCTGAATATTGATTATAAAATTCTTTCCAAGGTTATTACCAACAGGTTAAGTAAGGTTATTGATAAACTTCTTGGGGTTGACTAAACTTGCGCGATAAAAGATAGATCTATTTTTGAAAACTGTCATCTTTTTCGTAATATTGTTGATTACGTTAATCAAAAAGACTTAAAGTGTGCTTTTATATCTCTTGACCAAGAGAAAGCTTTTGATAGAGTAAATTATACATTTTTATTTAAGGTACTTGAAGCTTACAATTTCGGTCCTGATTTTGCTAAATGGGTAAGTATCTTATACAAAAATGTCTGTTCGTCCGTTATTGTTAACGGGTTTATTTCTGACCCCTTTCCTATCACTCGTGGTGTACGGCAAGGCTGTAGTTTATCTCCTCTTTTATATGTTTTGGTCTTGGAGCCCTTTGCGAAAAAAGTCCGTGACGATCCTGAAATAACTGGTGTAAAACTTCCGGGTTCCTCTCAGTCAGCTAAAATTTCCCTCTATGCAGATGATAGTACCGGTATTTGCTGTTCCGATTCCTCTATTTCAAAATTATTTTATTGGTGTAATCTGTATGGCAAAGCGTCAGGTGCTAAATTGAATAAACAGAAAACTAAGGGTATTTGGCTTGGGAAATGGAAATCACGTTCAGATAACCCTTTCGGCATTAGTTGGGTTGAAAAACATAAGATTTGTGGGGTTTTAATTGGCAATAACATTACTCCTGACGATATTTGGCAGCCAGTTTTTCGGAAATTTTCAAGGACCTTGGATTTATGGAAAATGCGAAATTTATCTTTAACACAAAAGTCCATAGTTATAAAGGTCCTTGCTTGCAGCAAACTTTGGTATATTGGTACTACCGTCATAATGCCAAAGCATTATTTAGATCTTTTACAGAGAACTTTGTTTAGATTTTTATGGAATTCCAAGTCGGAGCCACTTGCGCGCTCCGTAGCCTATTACTAGTGGTGGACTTGGTATTGTTAACATTAAACGTAAATTTCAAGCCATTTATCTAAAACATTGTCAGGATTTTGTTTTCAAACATACCGAGGCCAAGTGGAGGTATTTTACCAAGTACTGGCTCTCATTACATTTTCGAGAATATTTTTCACCTGTTGACAATAGTATTCCACATAGTGAGTGGTGTCCTACATTTTATTCAGAAATATAGAAAAGACTTCCCCAAGTCTAATTTTGAGTCTGGGACAACCAAAGAGTTGTACGTTGCGTTATTAGCTGGTATTACTAAGGCACCACGAGTTGTGAAGATTTTTCCAACTGTTGATTTTAAAATTTTTTCTCGCAATATTTCAAATAAGTTTTTAGATACTCGCTCACGTGATGTTGTCTTTAAGATAGTACATGAGATTTTACCTGTGAATTTTCGAATGTATAAATATGGTGCTTAATCCTGTAAATTTTGTACTTTCTTTACTGGTTTTGAAACCATTTCACATTTATTCTTTGACTGTCCATTTATTCAGCCGTTAGTATCATTGGTAAATTCTTGGATACACCAGATCTCAGAGAACAAGATCCCAACTGATTCGGCACTTTGGCATTTTCATTCACCAGTATGTCTCACTCTAAAAGTAAAGTCTCTTGTCCTTTTTCTAGTGGCAGAATCCCTATCGTCCATTTGGCATATACGTTGTGTTAAAAAATATGACAAAAAATCTCCTTCTTCTGATTCTCTCGTCTGTCACTTTCTCAGCAATGTTATTCTTCGCATTAAGTCTGATTTTACTCGCTTTTCCAGAAACACTTTCTCTGAGTATTGGTGTACTACTGATATTTTCTGTACCTTGCGGGATGACGACCTAAACATCAATCTCCCGTTATAACCAAGAAACCTGCTGTGACTTATATCAATTAATACCGATGATTGTCATTATTCTTAACATATTAATTATGTTAACTATCGTGTAACCAGGTAACTTCGTTTACATATCTTGTCCATCTTAGGATGTAAGGATAATGGCACTTTACCGGGGCTACCGGTTGTACATCAGTCGCTGGCGTCATTAGGGTCTGTCTCGTGACGTTTTTACCTGTATATATGTTAATAAACTTTTTATGAAACTTAAAAAGGTTCCCCCAGGTCGAGGCCCTTCCATTGCACTCCGGTCGGGCTGAACCCTGCGATAATCCCAAATGCGGATTACTCGGGTACGCTATTTTTTAGTGTGGGGGTCTGCGTTCGCGCTAACCCTCGTCCATAAACAAGCAATAATACAAATACACTACACGTGGCGTTCGTCACAAGCCTGTACTAATATCACCACTTAAGTGCACAAACACTGCATTCTGCAGCAAATTATACCACTTGCAAACAGCATATCGACGGCCAAATAACTAGTGTTTTCTAACTGCAGACCACCTTGCATTGCAAATCATATTTGTATATTACATTGCATTTCAATTGTCATCAGGATCACTTGCTACAAATAAGAAATGTTCAAACAGCTTTTCAGAGGTGGATCGTGGTAATGCAAATGAAATGTGAAATATTTCGAACAACTCATCTCAAGTGCAGCTCAGACAACTTCCTCAGAAGATCGCAATTGTTCTAAGAATCATAGGATGGCAACGCCTTCATCGCCAAATAAAAGGACACAGGGAGTACACAGATTTTCATGAAATATATCTGAATGAACGGCCCGACCAAGTAGACTCAAGGATTACAAAGCAATCAGTGGAATATTTCGGTATGAAAGATCAAACAAGCAAGCATAGCAGTAACGGTAGGAGAGAAAAGGGCATCTAAACAAAATCAGTCGATACAATTGATGTAATCTTTGCATCGTATAAAACTCGTGAATAGTGTTGTATTATTCGCTTAATAACAGAAGAAATCTGCAGGATCTTGTCTCCGTGGACATGTATAGTTTTAACATATTTCAGTATGTGTGGGCCGATGTGCAGAGATATGAAATGTTTCAAGTGCACAATGCATGAGTTTATGAAACTAAAAAAAAAAAAGTTCCCCCAGGTAGTCATATAGCTGGTTCTTCACTATGGCTGACGCGCATATAGACCTTGATGTTTTGAAGAGCTCCGTGAGGTTTCACGTAACCGGACCAAGACGGAATTCTGTCACCAGATTCGAAATTGTGAAGGCACTCCTTGATGGCGGTCTCGTTCCCAAAAACCTGAAGTCGGTGTTCCGTTGCGAAGCTCCTAACTCCTGGTTTGCCACAGTTGCCTCCGAAAGCGATGTCAATAACATAGTTGAAGCAGGTGTCATTGAAAGGGAACACTTTGCCCTCCATCCGGATCCATGTGACCGGCGAAGGCTCACTATCCGTGTGCAATGGCTGCCCTCATGGATGTCGGATGACGCCATAGCTGACCTTTTCGATGGTTTCTACGGAAAGGTGGTGTCCGTCGAGCGAGAGAAGATGGCCATTGGAAAAGTCTCCCTGGAAACCGGCACAAGAGTGATGACATTGATTATACGGGAGGGTGAACAGGACGTTATCCCGCATCGAATGCGAATGTTCGGGAGGACTGCCCTTATTGGTCGACCTCCCATATGTTTGCGTTGCCAGCAGATAGGGCACGTGCGGTCGCAGTGTCCAGAGAGACCAGAGCCGACGACTCGGGCTACCTACGCAAAGGTAATCCAGTGTACGGCTCCTCTTCCACCGCCGACGTCCCATTCAGAGGGTGAAACTTCCATAGGCCCTAAGGATTCGAAAAGGAGTGGTGCCACCGTGAGCCTCTCGCCCGGAGGGCGCGGTCCTTTTCCTACCGCGACGCCTGGAGAGAGCGATCCTGCCGCGAGCTCCTCAACCGGAGGGAGCAGTCCACAAGGTTCGGCGACCACAAAGCGGTCTGGCCCCGACACGGATGATGGGTTTCAGATCAGCAAGAAGGGGAGGCATTCGTCGTTTTCGCCGGCTATTCTTTCCAATGGGGACTTAGTTCCGGGTCAGCAGGTCTGTGAGGGAGATAGTGTCTCGGACATGTCTGAGGACAACCTGATCATCGATGAGGACCTGGAGTAATTGTGATTATACCTTGATGACGGACTCTGAACTCTCTACTATCACTATGGCGGTGTTGCGATTCCTTAATGACCCCTGCATGTCCCCGGACTTTGAGTTTCTCCCCACCTTAAAGGTGTTTACAGTAAGTGTTGTTCTGTTTTGGTGGTATTGTTTTCTACCAATTTTAGTTGAATATCATAAGCATGTCGATATTCGGCGTAATCTCTCCTATTTTAACCATTTTATCAGCTTTCCGGGATTTTTATTCCAATCTTTTCACAGAAGAACCAATTGATTTTAAATTAGCTGATTCGTTATGTAAAGACCTTCCCAGTTTATCTAGTTTTGATAATATTATGTGTGAAGGGCCGATAGGGAAAGATGAGGTATTAGCAGCTCTTAAGCATATGAAAAATAATAAATCTCCAGGTTCTGATGGTTTAACTAAAGAATTTTATGTTATGTTTTTTGATATTTTTAGAGATAAATTAGTGTCTTTATATAATGAGATATTCAAAAAGGGGGAGTTATGTTCCTCCCAGAAAATGTCTTTTATTTCTTTGTTGTGTAAGGATCCAAGACATTCTTCTAATATGAAATATTGGAGACCTATTTCTCTTTTGAATATCGATTATAAAATTCTGTCTAAAGTCATAACTAATAGGTTAAGTAAAGTGATTGGCAAACTTGTTGGCATTGACCAAACATGTTCTATAAAGGGGAGGTCCATTTTTGAGAATTGTCATTTATTGCGTAATATTGTAGATTATGTAAATCAAAAAGATTTAAAGTGTTCTTTTATATCGTTAGATCAAGAGAAGGCCTTTGACAGAGTAAATTACCAATTTTTATTTAAAGTACTAAAAGCCTTCAATTTTGGCCCCGATTTTATCAAATGGGTTGGTATCTTATACAAGGATGTTTTTTCTTCTGTAATTGTTAATGGTTTTATTTCTGACCCCTTTTCCATCACTCGTGGTGTAAGGCAAGGCTGTAGTTTATCTCCCCTGTTATACGTTTTGGTTTTGGAACCCTTTGCTAAAAAGATTCGTGATGACCCTGAAATTATAGGTGTAAAGATTCCGGGTTCCACACAGTCAGCAAAACTTTCCCTATATGCAGATGACAGTACCGGTATCTGCTGTAGCGATTTATCTATTCAAAAATTGTTCTACTGGTGTGATGTGTACGTCAAAGCGTCAGGGGCTACATTAAATAGGCAGAAAACTAAGGGTATTTGGCTGGGGAAATGGAAATCCCGTTCCGATCATCCTTTTGGTATAACATGGGTAGAAAAGCATAAAATTTGTGGAGTTTGGGTTGGTAATGGTATTTCCCCTGACGATATTTGGCAGCCGGTTTTCAAAAAATTCTCTAGGACCTTAGATTTATGGAAAATGCGCAAATTATCTTTGATGCAAAAATCTATTATTATAAAGGTCCTTGCATGCAGCAGGATCTGGTATACAGGTACTGTTTTCATAATGCCTCAGCATTATTTGGAACATTTCCAGAGAACTCTGTTTCGATTCCTTTGGAATTCAAAAAGGGAGCCACTTGCGCTCCTCGGCCTACGCCTCCCCCACCAGTGGTGGTCTTGCTATTGTTAATATCAAGGTCAAATTACACTCATTTTATCTGAAACATTGTCAGAATTTTATCTATAATGCTTCCGATGCAAAATGGAGAAGGTTTACAATGTATTGGCTTTCTTTGCAGTTTCGTGATTTTCTCAAATTTGTTGATAATAACTCTCCTCACAGTGATTGTTGCCCGGCATTTTATTCTACTGTATATAATAAAGTATTTCAGAAATATCGTGATCATTTCTCCGACTCTAATTTTGAGTCCTTTACTACCAAGTGTTTTTACACCTCTTTATTGTCTAAAATTATCAAGCCACCTCGTGTCCTGAAAGTCTTTCCTACGGTGGATTTTGTGCCGGTATTTCGTAATGTTTCAAATAAGTTTTTAGATAACCGAGCCCGGGATGTCGTTTTCAAAATAGTTCATGACATACTACCAGTCAATTTTCGAATGTATAAGTTTGGGATTGATCCCTCAAAATATTGTATATTTTGTGATGGCTTTGAAACTATATCACATTTGTTCTATGAGTGTTATTTCATTCAGTCTCTTTTAAATTTAGTGAACTCTTGGATACACCAGATCTCAGACAAGAAGGTCCCTACTGATTCGGCACTGTGGCGTTTTCATGCTCCTGTCAATCTAACTCTGAAACTAAAATCTCTGATCTTGTATCTAGTTGCAGAATCTCTATCAACTATTTGGCAGATTCGTTGTTCCAAAAAAAAAATCACCAGAAATCTCCTACTCCCGATTCTCTTGTTTGTCATTTCCTAAATAATGTAGTATTGCGTATAAGGTCCGATTTTGCCAGTTTCCCCAAAAATCTCTTTTCTGAGTACTGGTGTACCACACAAATCTTCTGTAATGTGAAAGAAGATGTTCTTATTATTAATCTCCCCTTGTAGATGTAGATAAAAAAACATGTGAAATTAGTTTTTAATGTTTTCGAACATTTCGGTAAATTAACGTACATTTCAGGTTCATTGTTTTAGTAGTCAATGCAATGATGTGTGCTTATATCGAATTTCTCATTTACATATTACAAATCTATGCATTAATGCAATACTTTTTCTTTTTTTTCATCCAAGTATAACCAGGAATGACATATTCATTGTTACTTCAAATTTGCCGCTATACTGTGATGTTACCATCTTTTAATGTATTTGTAAATAAAATTTTTATGAAAAAGAAAAACCAGCATGGATTTCATTGATGTTGGTGTGTTGAAGAAGTCGGTTAGAATGTTCGTCACCGGTCCCAGGAAACACAGCGTCACTAGGTTTGAAATAGTGAAGTGTCTACTAGCATCAGGGCTCCCGGGTGAAGAGATAATTACCGTTTTCCGGTGTGAGGCTCCAAACACTTGGTTTGTTACCTTGCGGTCAGAGATTTATGTTGGTCGTGTTGTTGAGAAGGGTCCGATGAAAGAGACATACTTTTCTTTAGTCCCGGAACGGTGTGACCAACGTCGTTTGTCCATCCGTGTGCAATGGCTGCCATCTTGGATATCCGATGACGCCATTGCGGAACATTTTGACGGACATTATGGGAAAGTAGTCCATGTTTCCAGAGAAACCACGACCATTGGAGAAGTAAGCCTGGAGACCGGAACCCGTGTCCTTACCCTTGTTATTAGGGAAGGCGATCAGGATTTGATCCCATACAGAAGCAGAATGTTCGGGAAGGTGGCTGACCTGAACAGACAACTCGTATGTCCTATGCTGCCAAAGTCTCCCAGTCCACCACTGCTGTACCGGAGATGACCTTGCTGAGTGCTGCCGCAGATCCCCCTCCTGCACCGGAGGAGGTCGTGTCAGCGGAACCTTCGCAACGGCCAACGGAGGATACTGCGAGCCCCTCGTCCGGAGGGAGCAGTGTTAACAACGCCCAATCCACCAAGAGGTCAGGTCCTGAAGTCGACGAGGAGGGATTCCAGAAGGCTTCAAAGAAGGGCAGGCATTCCGCTTTTTCCCCTATGGTTCTGTCCAATGGTGACTTAGTCCCGGGACAGAAGCTTCCAGAATCTACAATGGACTATCACGAGGACAACCAGTCAGAAGAGAGCGAGGGTGAACTGGTAATCGACGAGGGTCACCCTGGTTCGCGAGTGTTTCGTTTTGTTTTTGATTAACAGACTTAAATATTCCAATCGACAATGCGATTCCTGATTGACCCTAGCATATCCCTGGACTATGTTCTAACCTATATGGTGTTTACAGTAAATATAATTTTTCTTTGTTCTCCTTTTTTATGTTCTATTTTTGTTCATTTCTTTATTCGGCTAGATAATGATTTTTATCTCGATAGATCTACCCGCGAAACATGTTTAAAGTCAATTTTTTGTTGTAATATGCGTGCATGTTATTGCCCTTTCATTTATGAATACCACATTACAGCACCGATTTACCTTGGTCGAATGTTGCGTATTGTCAGCTTTTTCTACACTTAAACTTTCACCTGTGCTATGTTTTCTTTACTTGACAACTTCACGTGTTTTCTCGATTTCATGCCTTGTTAGCTTGCACTCATAGATTAGTATTTTTGCTTCTACTTACCTTAGCCCTTTCAATAAACAAATATTTCCTCCTTATTAGCAATGGTATGAATTTTTGTAGAAACAATACCTTGATTTGTAATATAAAGTTTGCTGTTAATGTGTATTTCCTATATCATATTTTATTTATTCTGTATATTAGCACGCGTCTCCGGACAATTGACTGCGCAGGTAAGATGTACCTGTTTATTCTTGTTAGCTTCATACATGATATCTTGTTGGTTTTTGCTGAAGACATATTCTGGTATTTGCTGTGTGCGCCATACTTGCCATGTTCCGCATTTTAGTTTTACATTATCGTTTATTTCTATCCGTTTTCTTTTACAATTTCTATTGGTGATAGTAGTATTCGCTAATCATAAGTTATTTGTTGTTAAGCTGACTGCTCGTGAGCGTGCACGGCTCCGGGGCTGTATTGTTTTTTTTTATTAATGTTGACTTACAGAAATTTCATATGGACAAAGATGGTAGGGTCATGTGCGTTGATTTTAAATATTTTAATAGCGAGTTCAGAATTACAAATGTGTACGCTCCTAATGTTGATGAGGAGCGGTGTTTGTTTTTTGAGGATATTTTACATCATTTTTCCTGTAGAAGGCCAGTCGTTTTCGCTGGTGACTTTAATTGTATTGAATGTATTTCTCTCGATAAAATTGGCGGTAATCCAAAACGTGGGCTACCTGGTAGCAAATTATTACAAAATATTTGTCATGATTTTAAGTTGTTTGAAACATTTCGATCATTTTTCCCCAATGTCGTTACCACTACGTGGCATGGTAATGGTATATCTTGCCGTTTAGACCGTTTTTATATTTCTTGCATTTTAAAAGAGTATTGACTAGAAAACAAGGTATTTCCGTCTGGTAGTTCGGACCATGATTTTGCCTGTTTGAAAATCAAATTGTTTTCAGAATCTAAGTTTGGTCCATCATATTGGAAACTGAATAATAGTATTTTAAATGACAGAAGTTTTCAGATTGCTTTTAAAACTTTTTGGCTTGACTTAACCAAAGACGAGCCTGTTTCTTTGGAAAATTGGGATGACTGTATGTCGGTGATTAAGTTTTTTATCATTGAGTATTGTAAACGTAAGGCTAAAGTGAAGCGATCTGTTGTCAAATCCTTACAAGATAAATACAATAGGTTGTCTAGGTTAGAAAGGCAGTCACCTGTGGACTTTATTGATCATATTAAGAAACAGTTATTAGATTTTCACTCTGATAATTTTAAGGGGTCTATGATTAGATCTAGAGCTAATTTTTTTTGATTTTTCGGAAAAACCTTCACGCTATTTTTTCAAAATGGAAGGTGACAAGTGTAGAAAAAGTTTATTGAGAAAATCGATCTACCTGATTCTTCTTCTGTTTCAGATTCTAGTGACATTTTAGCTGCCTTTCGTGATTTTTATACAAACATTTTTACAGAGGAAGCCATCGATTTTGAGTTGTCCGATTCCTTTTGTGAGAATCTTCCCAAACTAAACAAACTTGATATGTCAATATGTGAAAGTCCTATTGGGAAGGAGGAAATTTTAGTCGCTCTTAAGCACATGCATAATAATAAATCCCCTGGTAGTGATGGTCTCACTAAAGAGTTTTATTTTACTTTCTTTAATTTGTTAGATCAGCTCGTCTCATTATATAATGAAATTTTTCAGAGGGGTGAGCTCAGTGACACCCAGAAAATGTCCTATATTTCTTTATTATGTAAAGACCCATGTTATTCTTCTGATATGAAAAACTGGAGGCCAATATCTCTTCTAAACATTGACTATAAAATTTTATCTAAAGTGATAACAAACAGACTAAGTAAAGTTATTGATCAAATTGTTGGCATTGACCAGACTTGTGCTATAAAGCAAAGATCTATTTTTGAAAATTGTCATTTATTACGTAATATCGTTGATTATGTTGATCAAAAAGACCTTAAGTGTGCCTTTATTTCTCTAGATCAGGAGAAAGCCTTTGATAGAGTTAATTATGATTTTTTATTTAAAGTGCTTCGTGCTTTCAATTTTGGTCCTGATTTTATTAAATGGGTCAGACTTTTATATAAAAATGTCCGTTCGTCCGTTATTGTTAATGGGTTTATTTCGGACTCCTTTCCCATCACTCGTGGCGTAAGGCAAGGTTGTAGTTTATCTCCCTTATTGTACGTTTTGGTTTTGGAACCCTTTGCTAAAAAGGTCCACGATGATCCTGAAATAATTGGTGTTAAATTACCGGGTTCCTCCAAGTCGGCGAAAATTTCCCTTTACGCAGACGACAGTACTGGTATTTGCTGCACTGATTCATCCATTTCAAAATTGTTCTATTGGTGTGATTTGTACGGCAGGGCATCAGGGGCTAAATTAAATAAGCAGAAAACTAAGGGTATTTGGCTGGGGAAATGGAAATCACGTTCAGATCATCCTTTTGGTATAAGTTGGGTTGAAAAACATAGAATTTGTGGGATTTTATTCGGTAATAATATCTCCCCTGATGATATTTGGCAGCCGGTTTTTTCGGAAATTCTCAAGGACCTTAGATTTATGGAAAATGAGAAACTTATCTTTAACACAAAAATCGATAGTAATAAAGGTCCTTGCGTGCAGCAAACTCTGGTATATTGGTACTGTCGTCATAATGCCAAGGCATTATTTGGAACTATTTCAGAGAACTTTATTTAGATTTTTATGGAATTCTAAGTCAGAGACACTTGCGCGCTTAACAGCCTATGCCTCTCCTTCTAGTGGTGGACTTGCTATTGTAAACATTAAAGCTAAACTCCAAGCTATTTACTTGAAGCATTGTCAGGATTTTGTTTTTAAAAATACAGAGGCCAAATGGAGATACTTTACTATGTATTGGCTCTCTCTAAGCTTTCGAGAGTATTTCAACAGTTTTGATAATAATTTTCCACATAGTGGCTGGTGCCCTACCTTTTATTCGAGTATTTATAAAGTATTTAAACAATACAGAAAGGATTTTCCGAAGTCCACTTTTGAGTCAGTCACAACTAAGGAATTCTATGTAACTCTGTTATCTGTTGTCATTAAGTCTAAGTTTTTAGATACTCGCTCAAGAGATGTTGTATTTAAAATGGTACACGAGATTTTACCTGTTAACTTTCGAATGTACAAATTTGGTGTCGGGTCCTCTAAACATTGTACATTTTGTGATGGTTTTGAGACTAGTTCACATCTATTTTATGAATGTCCATTTGTTCAACCATTAGTGTCCTTGGTTAATTCCTGAATAAACCAGGTCTCAGACAACAAGGTCCCTACTGATTCGGCTCTTTGGCGATTCCATTCCCCAGTAAGTCTTACTCTAAAATTAAAGTCTCTTGTTTTATTTCTAGTGGCAGAATCTTTATCATCTATCTGGTATATTTGTTGTGTTAAAAAATATGACAGAAAGTCACCAACTTCTGATTCTCTTCTCTTCCACTTCCTTAGTATCGTCATTCTACGCATTCAGTCTGATTATACCCGTCTCCCCGCCAACATCTCTGAATACTGGAGTACTACTGGTATTTTTTGTACAACCTGGACGAACTGAAATTAAATCTTAGTTTGGGCTGATATCTCCTGTTGTCGCCCTGTAATTTGTATCTTAATCATTTTCCATTATTTTTCTATGTAAATGCGTTGGATCAATTTTCGTATTGACATTTTCCTAGATATGTCAGTATTATTCATAAACTTAGCTTGCTATACAAAGTTAACAAGTAATTTCGATGTCCATCAAGGTCGTAGGGATAATTGCACCTTACCGGGGATACCGGATGTCCATAGAATACAGGCGCCATGGGGATTTGTCTGGGCGATTTTATCTGTACATTTGTAAAAAACTTTTATAAAAAAAAAAAAAAGGTTCCCCCAGGTATTCACAAAGCTGGTTCTTCACCATGTCTGACGCACATATTGATTTAGATGTGTTGAAGAGCTCCGTGAGGTTTCACGTCACCGGTCCGCGAAGAAACACAGTCAACAGGTTTGAAATTGTAAAGGCACTCCTTGATGGCGGTCTCGTTTCTGAAAAGCTGAAGTCGGTGTTCCGTTGTGAAGCTCCTAACTCCTGGTTTGCCACAGTTGCCGCCCAGAATGAAGTGGATCAGATAGTCGAAGCAGGTGTAGTTGAGAGGGCACACTTTGCCCTCCATCCGGAGCCCTGTGACCGGCGAAGGCTCACTGTCCATGTCCAATGGTTACAATCATGGATGTCGGATGACGCCATAGCCGACCTTTTCAACGGTTTCTACGGCAAGGCTGTGAACGTCGAGCGAGAGAAAAGTCTCCCTGGGAACCGATACGAGGATTATGACCCTGATAATTCGGGAGGGGGAACAGGACATTATCCCACATCGAATGCGGGTGTTTGGACTGCCCTTATTGTCATTCCTGGCCGACCTCCCATATGTCTACGACTCGGGCTACCTACGCTAAGGTGACCCAGTCTACAAGTCAGTCCTCCCCGGGTATGGTCCTTGCGCCACATCGAGAGGAGTCAAAGGCAACATAGTTGAACATTTCTACCGTGAGCCCCTCGTCCAGAGGGAGCTGTCCCGCTACGAGCCCCTCATCCGGAGGGTGTAGCCGAAAGGATTGATACTTCTGTGTCCGGAAGGTGCGGTAACTCAACATCCTTACCGACAAAGCGCCCAGGCCCCGTCATTGATGATGCCGGTTTCCAAAGGGCAACAAAGGGGAAACATTCATCCATATCCCTGGCCATCTTGTCAAATGGCGACCTAGTACGTGGACAGATGTACCGACGACCGGAGTGATTCTGACATGTCGGATGAGGATCACCTGGTTATTGACAAGGAGTCTGGGTAAATATCCGTTTTCGTATTTTCTCGGTTAAGGGTTTTGGACTTTCTTTATCGGACCATGGCGGCGGCATTGTATTCGATATTTAACCTCAGCTTGTCCCTGGACTTTTGTTATCAATTCAAATACAAGGTGTTTACAGTAACTATGTTTTATTTAGTTTCATTATTTAAATGTTTTAATTCAATGTTACAGTTATATTGATATGCATTGTCAGCTTATCGCCCCGTTGTATTTTTACCTGTACTATATAATTGCCAGCATACAACAACGCATATTTACTTGTAAGAACTTATGTATTGTCAGCTTTACGTATTAATACAGCATTTTGATTTTGTAGATTAAATATTGTGACAATTGCTGTTGTCAACATATTAGTTTGGGACTCAGCCAGTGGGCTATGCATCACTTTAGGGCGAATTTATGAGAAAAAACACATAATGACAGAAAAGTCTCTTAAGTTGTGTATTCAGGATCAGTAGAAGATGTTTGAGTACAATGAAATAAGCCAGAGGGCAACGGGATAAGACATGAGCAATAGTAAAACAGAGTGTCAAAAACACGTCTGCACACCATAACGAACGAACTCAGTCTGCCCGAACAAAGGCGGACGATTTACAAAGAAAAGTCATGGCCACTTGACTTACACACTCTTACGCCCCTTATAAACTATTACAATACAGAATACAAGACAACTCGACAACATTATATGACAGCTCGACCCACGCACGCTAATAATGGAACAGGTACCCGGACCGGTTGGCCAAGAGTGACGGCTAAATATAGATCGACTCACCATGACAGCGGTACGCGTACATGTCCCAAGATAAACAATAACACAGGCACTCGATAAGATAACTCACGATGTATTCATACAGATATACACTTGCTAAAACATTCCTAAAATAGACTACGTGACACTGACCCCTACTAAGACAGAAATTTGTCCTCAAATTAACGGCGATGTACATGAAATTATTACACATATTTCCTTAAACACACCACTTTCGAAGTTCCTACCTTGGTCAGAGTGTAGCTGTCTGGGTACACCGAACTGCGAAATAAATCGATTCACCAGCACATCTGCCACAGTAACAGCTTCTTGGTCAGGAATGGGGTATGCGTCACACCATTTGGTGACGTAATCACCCACGACTAAGAGACTAAGATGAGTAACCGGTAGCGGACCCAACACATCAATAGCGATGCGTTCAAGCAGGGTACCGACGACATACTGTTGCAAGGGAGCCTTCGGAGATTTAGGAGGACGTTTCCTGCGGGCACAAACATCGCAAGCCCTGCGTCTTTCCCAAGTCCACACTAGTAATATCTAACTCTAACCTTGCCTAGCGTCTTAGCAATGCCAACATGACCTGCAGTCTCCGAGTTGTGGAGCTCTCTAAGAACATCTTTATGCAAAACCACTAATAGTACCATGTGCCACTCAGTGGAGATACCATCATCATTCTCAAACCTTCTGTAGAGAACTCCAGACCGGAGAAACAAAGCGTCTCAGCAAGACCAATAATGTTTCACTACGGTAAATCTTTCAACCTATTCAATGAAATTGCTCCATTGTCCTCATCCTCATAATTGTCAATATGAACAGAACAGAGATATTCTGATTCGAGATGTCGGTAGAAGTTGCCTGACTCAATGCTGCAACGCCACAGGCACCGTTACGAACTGCAAATTTGGCATCAACTTTGTTGCAATACGAGCATAACGTCTCGGCACAGGGCCTCCTGCAGAGAGCATCAGCATTCATATGACTCTTCCACCTCCGATGCTCGATTGAGAAGTCATATCGTGATAAAACTCGAGCCAACGAGCAAGTTGGCCATCAGGATTCTTGAAATTATTCAGCCAACAAAGTGACCCGTGATCTGAGCGGAACTTTAAGTGGCGACCGTAAAGGTAGCAATCGAACTGCTTAACAGATTTAACAAGAGCTAACAACTCCCGTCTGGTCACACAGTAAGACCTTTTAGGTTTTCACAAGGATTTGCTAAAATAAGCAACGACCCTTTCATGGTTATCTTGGATCTGTGAAAGAACTGCTCCAACACCAGAATCGCTGGCATCAGTATCAAGGATAAAAAGTGTCCCTTTGTGGGTATGCCAAGATCGGTGCAGTAACCATTCTGGTTTTCAGCTCTTGGAAAGCAGATTCACAGGCAACAGTCCACTCGAAAGCATGGCCGGATTACATAAGCTGATGAGGTGGTCGGGCAATGGTCGCGAAGTCCTCGATGAAGCGTCTATAATAAAGAGTTCATGCCGAGAAAACTCCTCACTTCCTTGATACATTTTGGCGTAGGCCAATCCCGAACTGCGGAGACTTTTTCAGGATCTGTCTCAATACCCTGGCCAGAAATCAGATGACCTAAGAAATGAAAACATGATACTTTTAGGGACTTAACTTCAAGCCTGCGGAGCGCACACGGTCCAAAATTTGCGTGAGAGGATCTAACTCTTGTTCAAACGTATTAGCAAAGATTTCCACGTCATCCAAATACACTAGACAAAGCTTCCAGGTTAAACCTGTCAATACCTGCTCCATCAAACGTTCAAAAGTGGCAGGGGCGTTGCAGAGAACGAATGGCATAACTAAGAATTGCCAAAACCCACCATAACCAGTTACAAAGACTGTTTTCTGTCGATCCTTCTCTGCAACATCCACCTGCCAGTAGCCACTCTTCAGATCCAATGTGGAAAACCAAGTAGCACCGGAAAGGGTGTCTAGTGTATCGTCTATCCTAGGCAATGGATGGCTGTCCTTTTCTGTGCTGTCATTCAACTTGCGATAGTCAATGCAAAAACGTAAACCATCTTTCTTTCACTAAAAAATGGGTGATGCCCACGGACCACTCGCTTTCTCGATGACACCCATTTTTAACATTTCTTCAACTTCTTCCTCAGCTTCCTTTTGCTTTGCAAGCGGAATTCTACGAGGGGGTTGGTGAATGGGTTTTGCACCACCGGTGTCAATTTCGTGCGTAACCACGTTTGTATTGCCGATGTCAGACTGGCCCTTAGAAAATGTGTCGCTGGACTTATCAGATCTGCAACTTGCTGCTGCTGATATTCTGTAAGGATTTCCTTTGAGCGATTAAAGAGATCAAAAAGATGCTCAGGAACAGAATTAGCAACCTCTGATACAAGTTCACTAAGATCTTTACCCTCAAGCTGAGATACAGCACACACCGGCTCACAGAAGGCTGCAACGGTGCCCTTATGTACTGTAAGTGGACGTTCTGTGACATTCATGCACCTAAGAGGTATAGCTAAACCATCAGGCTTCACAACAGTCGTGGCTAGAAAAACGAGGCTACGTTCGATGAAACGTACTGTTGGTTCAATAACACTGGTTTGGCCTCGTTTATACCGGTCCATAGTTTTACCACAAACGAGAACTTCACTTCTAGGGGGAATGGTTACCGTCTCATCAATAGCTACGCGACAACACGCGGAACTCTCCTCTGAGAGACGTATGCAATGACACCCTTTGCCCTCCTATTTCAAGAGCTAAGGAGACTAAAAGGATACTACATCCATTACTGGTTGGGATATCAGCACCAAGGATACCATCGTTTTCAATATCAGCAAACCAAACTGTATGACAGACACTCTTTTCGCCCAGTTTTATGGTTACTCTCAAACGACCCTGTAACGGCGCCACCTCGCCAGTGGCAGTTAGTAGTGATTTTATTCACTCTTTGAACTCCCATTGCCAAAGATTCAGGTAACTCCTTTAAAAGTTCTGTTTGCAGCAACGTGAAAGCAGCCCCCGTATCAACCAAAAAAAACTGACAGGTACGCCCTTCACATTAGCCATGACAAACACACACTCTTCATTGGTTCATGTGTTGTGGGCTACTATTGGGTTTGGCCTCGGAACAAGATCTGTTTCTGGGCTACAGCCCTCGAGTCTGGCTTCATGGAGTTTTCCCGAGCTCCTGTCAGTTCTGGCTTTAGCATTCACTTTCTGCTTGCCATGATCTTCATTCTGGTTGGAGTGTTTAGAATGCGTACTAGGCTGATTTGACCCTCGGTTAGAATGGCCCTACGTTCTATGATTGACCTAGGGAAACTTGGATTCAACTTTCTTTTTTTGAGAGAGTTAATCTCGCTTCTTAGTGATGCTATTATCTGAACACTGGGTGACATAATGGCACTGTTCGAAGTTTTGTCAGCTGTAGTTCTGTCAACCTCAACTTCCCTTCGACTGCTCGTACTGGCGGATTCCTTTACTTGTCTAGTAACTTGTGGGATTCAAGTTTCACGGCTAAGGTTTCAGCTTGAGTCAGAGTCTCTAGCTGGGATTCTCGCAAGCGCAGGCGAATATTGGGATCTACTGTAGCGTCAATAAAACAGTCGACAGAGAGAGTTTCTAAGAGCGTTTGTTCGAGTAAGTTTGCGTATAGCCCGCGACAAGTAAGATATTGACTCATCCTTTCCCTTCACCTTCGTTTGTAGCTTTGCGAGATACATTTCGGACTTACTCTCTTCGTTGGAGAGATTTAGTGTGTTCAGAGAAATTGCGGCGACTAGTGTTATCTAGATCACTCAGTACTGCCATTGCAGCACCGGACAAACTTCCTGCCAAATACAGACCCTTTTCTTTATCATTCCACTTATTAATATCCGCAACAATTTCAAACTGCGAAAGTTACTCATTCCAGTCCTCCTTACCACCATAAACAACCGGTTTCATTACAACCCTCAAATCTGACCTAGGGGACCGTGACTTACTAGGGTTATGCTCCGTATTAGTTGAAGCCCCTTTTCAAGAACAACTTGCCTTATTGGAATCAACGTGTTCCGCATTCACGTCATTGGAGTCAACATGACGTACTGGGATACTACTGGAAACAACCCGGTCTTCTCTACCGTTACCAGATCCAGCCTGCCCTGCTACTAGCAATGGGGGATTCTGGGATAATGGTGCATGACCTATTTTCAAATTTAGACACGGGAGCTGTATCAAATACGTCATCTATCCCTGAACATACACCAACATCAGTTTGACTAGAACTATTAGATGTAGAAACACGTCTAAATTCGCTTCGAACTTTATGCAAATTGCTCTTTAGCCTGTACATCCTTTCTAGTGTTAGCTAACTCGCCGAGAAGATACACTAAAATTCATCCTCATAGGATCGGTCTCCGCCATCCACCGTGGCGTTAACTTTCCCTCCACCGTGACTCCACGTTCTTCTTAGCGTGGAGAGAACGGGAATGCTTTTTACTGTCGATATTTCTCAACGCTCTAACATGGAGTCCATCATTACCGTGTAGGGAAACAAGTATCATTGGGAGTTGCTTCCCTTGACGCAATACATCTATGATGACCCCGTTCGCAGTACAATGTAACAGTATCTAATGGAATCTTTTACTACGCATACATGCAACAACAATCTGGATTAAATGTTTCTAGGTGCCATATACCTAACAAATGAGATCATTAGAAATGTATACTTGAACATCATACTGAACAGTTCTCTGCTTCCTTCAGAATTCTAACCACTTTCAAACCACAACATGGCTATTTATAGGGTTCCGGGTTGTTTCGCGCTAAATCCTGTTCGCCCTTGATTGTTTTGCTCTAAAACTAGTTTTTAGGGCAAAACTTTTTATTATTTTCTGCTTCCTTTTCAGATGTATTCTTTCACTATTAAATTATTTTGAACTTTGATATTATTAAATTTTGTTTTGAAGACGAAATACGATGTTTGTTTTGTTGTTAATTCTCCTGTTAGTTCATACTTCAGCTTTGTTTACAATAAATATCTTGATATTTGATTTTTCATTGTATATAGTCTTCCTTCTGCGGAGCCGTAAAAATGACATGATTTGAAAAATAAAATTGATTCGGGTCCTCGAGATGTTTAATACTTACCTATACAACAGCATTGTGTTTATTTATAGATTAACACCTGGCTCAGTTTGAAAAGAACTTGCCTTTCATTTTGTCGTGCGTCGAGACCTGTCATATATTGTTTTCTTAGCGATTAACAAGCCATCTGGGTTGTTGTGTAAGAACGCAGCGTAATGCGGGTGCGGCTACCACGGCCAGACATTGTCAACTTCACTGCTGACTGCATGATCAACATAACGAAAAGAACACTTAGCAGACAGGATACCCACTTCCTTGTGCGATATATATGCGACAACGAGATCCATTATGATATTTACATAGGCAAATGATATATAAAAATGGCGGTCATAAGTTGACATAACTTGTGCCTTATCCTCTGCTCTATTTTAGGGCAATAAATATGTTAAAATCAAAAAAATCATTTGATTACATTTTTTACATTATTACCTGTGCTTGGGGTCGTTTTCCTGTTGAAATCTATGAAATTTCTATTGCTAAAATCCTCGAAGATACACAGTTTGGAGGCTCCTCGCTTGCTAATTGCACCCCACACATGCAATTTTAAATGTTTTGGCTTTCCAATATGGCAAGCTGGCGAGTCTTTGTGACAATAGCTGTGACTCCTGTTTTGATGAAGCTGAACCGAACATTCGTCAGAAAATATCACGTCGTTTAAACTATCGTTTGAATCCACTAGCCCCTTAATAAATAACAATTATCGGGCAAGCAAGGAACTTTCACACATTAGTTTTTCGATACGGTCTAGTGCTCGTGTGTCATACTCGCGCCTGTCACAACACACGGCCTCGTTATCACGTTGGGCTTCATCACGTGTGTACAACCATTCATGCCGTAGCGGCAATGTTTTTATCAACACGTGCGACGGTTTCTCCCAGAGCCGATTTTTAAAGGTAGGTAAAATTATTTTTAACAACATGTTTTGATATTAATTCATGCATACAGATAATTTCTGAAAAAAACGTAATTATGATAAATTTCCGTGGTTTCAATTTGAAATTATAAAAGAACGATCATGCACCAGACATGCCATTGCCAGAACTTCGTTGGATCATATGGTCATCATGTCCAACAAAATGTCTGGCCTCAAAAGGCCTAGTTCCCCAAGTATAGCTGGGTTTTTTCTGCGACAGGAAAAAAGTGTTGAATCGCCGGCGAAAAAACCGCGACATGAAAAACCTGCCCTAACTCCGTCCAAGCACCGACTGTCCGGGTTCAACCAGTCTTGGAAAACTGAATTTCCTTGGCTGAACGAACAAGATCAAGGTTAGTTTCGTTATCTTAGGAATGTTTAGCGCTATTTCAATAACTCATCCATGTTTTTGATTTCGTGAAATTACTGTTGGAGATAGCGAGTGACATTTATTAAAATTTACAACGGGATATAACTGTTACAGATACGAAAATGTTATTCCGCATATAAATCTTTATAAGTGAACTAGTTTTTTTTTGGCAAAAAAAAAATGTTTCATATAATGATATTTTTTAAAACTTTCTTCCTTTATTTCATTTATTTAATTTCCGACTTAAATTTATTCCTGATCTTACATACAGCAAAAAGAGGTTTACATTTAATTAGTTTATTTTTCATGACATTGTTTCAATTATAATTTTTATTATTTAAGGTTATTTTGATTCCTTGTATTTTGTAGGCATGATATGTAGCTTGTGAGTGAAACACCAAAGGAGACCAAAGAAGAGTATTCCTGGTCAGACTACGTGGGTAGACAAGCCATGCATCACCCAGATCAAGAACTCTGTGAAAAGACACCAGCAGTCTGATGCTCACCTGGAAGCAGAGGCATTTGAAAAAAGAACTTTCCCTGGGTAAGTGTTGAATGATTAAATAAAGAAAGTATAATTGGTAATACAATGTTAATGAGTTCAGTGTTGTGGTTAACTTTCATAAATAGTATTTAAGAATTTTAGATTGTGAATTTTTTTATTTAAAGAATCACTTAACAGAATGGCGATGGAAGCTGCCATGAGATGCCTCATACGACAAAATATTCATCCTTATTGGATTTGTGCAAGTGAAAGCATCAATTGCTCCTACTGAAAACATATTATATATTGGTTAACTTCATGTTAAAGAAGTTGTATTTAAAATTTCTAAACTTTATAACATGATATTAATTTACTGTTCATTCATTCATAGGCAAGAACATTGGAGTTGACATTCTCAACAAACTCAGACAAGCAGGCAACGCATCCTACACATCAGAGAGATTCCTCCAGGAAGCCATTGTGAACTTTGTAAAAAGTAAAAAAAGTCTTATAATGATTTAATTTTATATACTTTCAGTTGTTGAGTGACCACTTTGGATATTGACAACACCCTCAGAGAATGGTTTACTGTCAAACATGTTTCAAAGGAGCTTCCCTCATCCAAGACCCATGAAAGGATGACAGCTGTCATCAAGCAGAAGGAGGCATTTCCAAATCTGGCAAGGATTGCAGCAGCTGGACTTCTTGTCCCAACATCAACTGCAGGTTTGTTGTACTACATACAAGACTATTTATAATACCATCAATTTAACATCAATAGATGCTCTGCTATCACTTTATGTATACAAAATGGTAACCAGATGTTAGTTATTGCATTTAAACTGAAAGTACTGTTTTGATTTAATCTAATGTAAGCTACATTCAATATTTGTAAACAGTATAGTGGACAGTCACAAAGTTTTACATTGTATATAAAGGTGAAATATTAATTCTTAATGTTTGTTTTCTACACAGACTGTGCGAGAGGATTCGCCACACTGAAGAGAAAACTTTTGAAAGAAACAGACTCTCAAATAAGATCCTGAATCCCCTGCTCACAGTATCAATGGAGGGACCATCATCAGAGGATTTCAAATGCAATGCAAGACTTGGAGATATGCATGATTTTGTAATAACTTTTCAAGAGGTAAAGTTATTACAAAGTTGTGCGTCGCGTTAACCATAACAGCTTCAAAAAAAGCTACTAGTTTGATTTTATTGGCATTCCCTATCAGCTGGCAATACCGTGGCTTAGAATTTACAAATCCTACTGATGAGATTGCTCTAGTTACAGTTGAATTGCCCAAATTAGCTCCATGTTCCCTTAAGATTCTGCTGATGTCTTTCACTCTATAACATGGTTCCGATGCCCAGGACTTGTTAATAATTTCAAGTTCAACATCCAGTCTAGAATGCACTTTCGACTTTGCAATGATGGGCATATATTCAGAGTCAAATTTTCCTGTCCTGTTTTTTGAAATATGGTGCTTATTGCCGTAATATAGCGTGACAATCTTTTGGCAATAGCCCGGTTCGATCATCCATGCTCTATGTAATTGTACTATCTCCATCTTCAAATCATGAGGTAATCCCAACATACCGCTTACTAGTTTATCGTGATCGATTGAATGATTTGCTGTGAGATTTTACGTCCGATTCGCACATGATATTAGCCCGCGTATGAAAATCTCACTTACTGTACGGCTGACCATAACAAAGCGGCGGATGTATGTTTGATGACCACAACAAACCGCCAGAGTTTACGGTTAGTCACCTGTACATTTGATGACCTTAACAAACCGCTGTATGTTACGGCAACAAACCGCTGTATGTTACGGCAACAAACCGCCGGAGTTAAGGGTAGTTACCTGTACCTTTGATGACCACAACAAACCGCCGGATGTTACAGTTAGTTACCTGTACCTTTGATGACGCAACAAACCGACAAATGTTAACTTAATCGTTTTACGACAGGTTCGTAAACAGACTTACTACATACCCTCATGTGTGTCGACTCAGAATATCATCAAGGTTATGAATATACGGACGACTAGTTCTCGGAATGGCTCTTTTTCATATGAATTAATATTACATGTTTCCCGTTCTTACATTACAATTGAAAAAATAGTAAAAAAGAAAGAAAGAAATGGCAGCGAGAATTCAGAAACCTCTTAGCATTGTATAGAGCAGGCCTACTTTTGCCTTGAAAATTACACCACAAAGTGTTACAGTTATTCTATATTTTCACCACAAAGAGCATTTTCTGAAATTACACTTGGAAAAGTACTATTTTTTAATCAATTCGATGGTTTTTTTTTAGCCAGTGTTAAACCAAAAACGGGAAATTCTTTCACCATAAACAAGGCTTTCCACAATTACTATATAAAAGGTGTAACTCTTTTTTTTTGCACAGCAGTTGGTGTTTTTTCTTCAAAATTACACCACAGAATGGAAACACCTTTCTTTCCACCTTTAGCGATGTTTTCTATCCTTCTCACCGTAAAATGTGCGTTCTGATCATTTTCACCACATACGGTGCAAGCTTACACCAGTTTCTATGTATACTTGACTACATTTTAGTGGAATCTCAATTAAAACCATTTTAGGTGTAAAATAAATATGAATCACCTAAGTACGGGAAATGTTACATTTCGATTACACTCATTTTAGCGTTAAATTACCCGACATTTTTACAGTGAATTATTTAGCCTTCTTTCCTCACCCACCCTATTTTTCTTTATTGTTCTTAATTGAAAGAGTAAATGATCTTTGTGTATATATTGTATGTTCCTGTCATCACGTGCTATATATATTTAATCATTATCAATAAAATATGTTTGAATGAATGAATAATAATATTCGCTTTTAACGGCCCTTCGATAAAAAGGCATAATGTACATATTAGGTTAACAACCGGCAGCATTGCTTCGCATGTGCTTTAATTGGGGTACACGTCTAGTTAAAAATAAAAAGGTATTTAAACATACAATATGATTTTGCATTTTTATTTATGAAAATTTTACTATGCATGCAAATGGAACAATGTGACAGGGGTATGTTGATTTTGAATTTGCTATTTTTTCGTACTTTTGTGATTTGCACAGAGACTTTTATAAATTATTTTGCTAAGAATTGCATCAAGTGTCGAAAATAGAAAATCCACCTTCATTAAAGCCCTTCTATGCTCTTTTAATATACAAATTGACAAAATAACGTAAAATAATGGAAAATATACTCTAATCATGTAAACATGTTAAAATAAGGTCTGTAGTTTTTCATTATTACAATTAAGACCGGGATATCCCCAGTAATAAGGGAATCTCCAATTTTGCGCCCCACCTCCTAGATTATCTATATATAGCGAATGACTTTTGTTTATGGGTTCTTGATGTAACGGAAACTAGAAGAGAAAATCTCATATGAAGTTTAGTGTGACAGAAATTTCATTTTAAGCTACCAAAGCAAGGAGAGGTTTTAAATATTAGAGCATATGTTCATAGTTTTCATGTAGTGTTTACTTTTTAACCATGTTCCATTGCTGGTAACAGTTGGGTAGTTATTGTAAATGGTATCACGATATCAATAGTCAATAGTTCGTCATTCCTTACAACTATTTACCGAAAGCTGAATTTTTTCTGAAACTTGCAAGGGTGATATCGGTGGTCCCCGCAGGGACAGCTGAAACACTGCTCAGAAAACAACTGTGGGATAGGTCGTTTTACAGAGTCTTTTATTCGGACTGCTTCGTTACGAATGTGACCCAGTAGTAATTTTGGCACTTGCTAGGTTAACATACCCTTAGTCACGTTGTTAGTTGTACTTTGGGGAGTTCAGCCTAGGGTTTAGTGGTGATATTCTGTCTGGTTTGACAAATGTCTATTTAGGAAATTAGTTTGTTGATTACGTCGGCCATTTTGTGAAGTGTGCCGTGCTCCAGCGTAATACGTGCTGTGATTGGTTGAGACTTAAGCGGTGGAGCCAATCACCAAGTCTTTTAAGTTTTAGATACATTGCTATGGGTCAGGTGATTACGGGTATAAAAAGACAAACACGTGCGGCTTCTCGGTTTTTCTCTGCTGGAGAATTGGTGAGTTTAGGTTAGACTTCAGCAGCCGTTGTTGACGCTTCGAGACCAGAGCGACTTAAACAATAGAGAAATGCTCTGAAAACAGAGTGACATTGCTTTCTGAGTTAGGGTAGGCCATAGGTTACGATGCTCTGAAAACAGGGCAGTACTTTCACTTTCGGTTTGTGGCTAAGGCCATGTGACTATTTCTATACTCTGAAATAAGAGTACTACTGTTATTATGCTCTGAAACCAGAGCAACCTTTGGTATGAACTCTGACTTATAAGTGGCTTTGTTAATCTAAGCGGTGTTATCACTGCTACGGCCTACTAACACTAACATTAGCATTATGTAAGGATTTATAGACAGTTATCATGTAGTGTTTTCCCTGGGTGGGAGGGTAGTTGTTAGTCCGTCTCGGAGGCCATTAGAGTTCTGTCTAGTGTTACTGTAGGAGTACTAGTCCATTACAGTAATGGACATTGTTTATATTTAAATCTACCTCTAGTTGTATTTATAGGCAAGAGTCTGAAGTGTAAGGAGGGAATGTTGCCATGGGAACTTCCCTGGACTAGGAACTGTGTACCTTGCAGTACTACCTCACTTTACATTTATTTAGGTTGACTTATTTTTGATCTGTTGCCTCCAGTTTATTTTTGATAAGCTTTACACTTCTGTTAATTTATTTTTGTTTTGTTTATTCTTTTTTTTCCCTTAATACTCATTTTCCATCAATGTCTACATAATAAACTTGTGGAACTAAACTTCTGTGTTGTCGTGGGTCTTTCCTAACACTTCGACTAATCAAGGGTAAAGAACCTGAAGGTGTGCTTGGAAGTTGACTGTTGGCCATGGTTCTGTTGCGAATTATACTTGTCTCTGCCTATTTTCTCTGAAATTGAACTAAAATTACACAACGCGACGTCTTTTGTATGGCCTAACTCTCCTCTTCCGAACCCTCCTACTACACAACCATCAGCAGCAACCACACCCTCAACTGCGACAACAACACTCAACAACGGAACCATCCGCATTAGCAACATTACTTTTAAACCAGATTCGAATTATTGAGACTTGTAGCGAAAATTTCAGACCTGGAAAGTAAGCTGGAGACTTCCCATGCCACAACAACAAGAATCCCAACGATAGGTAGAAACATCGAGACTCTGGTAAAGAGGATTGACAGTAACACAGCACAAAGAAACACCCCAGATTACACAGAGGCCTTATCAGCATCGGCACCCGACGAGGTCAATCCATCAGTCCTAGCCAGCCTGAGAGAAGAGGATACAGGTCCCGGTAACTTCGGGTTGAAGTTAACTGTGCACCTCTTCCCTTAGCTTTTTGGACCAGGTAGTCTACGCTCATAGTATAATTGGTATGGCGTAAGAGGGAAGAAAAAGCTGGACAGGAACCGAAAATCGATAGAAAGATAGAAAGATGTGTAAAACTTTATTACCCCGAGACGACTGAGAAGGCATACTTTCGTGAGAAAGAGTGGTCCCCAAGATCAATGAAGGACTTAGACGGCCACAGTGGGCGGAGGAGGAATAGCCCAACTTCAGGTCAAAGTTCGAACACGCTTGGACGAGATGAGTTCAGAAGCGACTTCAGTTAATTTCATTGAGTTCTCGTGTGTGGGTTTTTTTGTGAAATTTTTCAAGCCAGTTATTTTTAATGATTCTAATGGACTCCTTCCATATTTGCTGTTTGAATAATTTAGAATGCTTGTTTTTGTGTCGCCACATAGGTATCATGTTGTCGGGAGGCGGCAATGTCACGTATCGGGATTTTTTCGCAATAACTTGAGTTCCCCTCGAGTTCTAACTTTGTACAGTGGTTCCTTAACAGGCTGGCTTCGGTTGTTTTTCAGGTCAAATGTATCGTATGCGATAAAAAGCAAGGCTATATATAATGAAAACAAACGAATAAGTACGAAGTCCTTCACACAACAACAAATAAAGCTATATAAGGATTTAACAGTTTTTTATTGTGGTTACGGTGGTATGAACGCAAGCGGATGCAGTCATAGTTAGCGTAGGATCAGGCAGAAGAATTTGAACTTGGGACTTCGCAGATCAAAATGCAGTTCCTGTAACCTTTACACCTCCAAAATTATGTCATATTATGGCACAATGCCCGTCACCTAGAATAAATTTACTACTGCTTTTGTTTTAATTCATATTGCTTCTTTACATTTCTGATGTCTAAATGCTATTAAGGTCCAGTTTCACTTCTGTAACAATCTAAACCACCTTACTGGTTTATGTCTTCAAATTCTGGTAGACGTCGTAATATTATGTATTTCTTATCAATTTTATCTGCGTCATTAAGCCTAATTCACTTTCAAATTAAACATTTCTCTAGACATTACGATCCCAAATATTTTCTTTTTTTTTGAAGATGACCATGCAGTTATCCACACGGCAATTTTACATAATATGAAAGCATGTATACAAGAGTAACTAAACATGCTTACATTTACATTGGATTGTCCATATTTTCCCCGCAATCTGCACACAAAATCGCCGCTGTCTCCGTGGCGAATATTAGAATTGGAAATCGGCCTATTACGCACACGAAGAAACAAAGAATGTCTTACTTTAGAAAACCTGCAGATACCACAAAAATACTCAAGGCTGGGATGTTTTTGTAGTGAAAGCATGCGCACAGTTTACCAAGGTTCAAATTGCCAATTTTTTGTATATGCCGATACACCATAAGAAATGCAGAAGGCATATCAGCCGATAATTATTTCAGCTTGACCTGGTCATATTTGTGTCATAAAATTAATACTTTATGTTTGCTACATAAAATTCTTTACAGACGAGACGGATGTAAAACATTACATTGACGGAGTTCGCAATACTGTGGTGGTTGTCGACCGAAATGAAATAAGGCAGTACATTTAACTCAGTAAGTAGCCATTTCGCTGCCGTACGCATAGGTTTTACAGAGTAATTTTTCTTTGCACTAGACTTCGAACACATATCCTGAATCGTAACAGGAACTTGGATATATGTTATGACGCCACGGTGGAGAAGGGAACATGCCAGTGGAGCGTGGAGATCGTACATAAACGGATATAGGCTTACGTCGACCTCCACGCTTCTCCGTGGAGCGTGGAATCGCGCTGGAGGGCTCCACGATGTAGCTTGGGAGTGTTGACTTCCTCCACGCTAGACCACCCCACGGTGGATGGTGGAGAACGATCCTATGATGATGAATTGTAGTGTAAGTGCTGGTTTCGAGAACTTCATTAAACATTGTTCTCATATCTCCCTGAAAGTCCCCAATTAAACTAGAAACGAGCTCATTTGTTTCTCAAACATGTCTAAAACCACCTCCGGAGTCCAAGACATTAACCGGTTATTACAATGGTGAGCCTTCTCGGGAAGACATTTAAAACGCCATGACAAACGTTTCAAAAACTAAACCAATGCAAGTGGTATAAAATGCACATGTAACGCTAGCAGGGCCCCACGTTGGGCACTAATCTTACAATTGCCGTTGTCAACATATTAGTTTGGGACTCGGCCAGTGGGCCATGTGTAGCGACGCGTGGGTCGCTTCGTGTCGTTTTCCGGAATTTAGTACAACCCTGTCCGAGGAAGCGAGGAACTCTGGGAGAAAAAGTGACGTCACAGCCTCTTCCTTTGGAGGCCAAGATACGATAGGTCGGTATTGAAATTCAGGCAGGGTAATCTGTTAGATTTTTGTGTTGTCAGCGCCCATCTCTTCCCTAAAATGTTATAAAATGGTTTACTAAACATCAGTTGCCACCTACAACCCGATAGGTTTGATTTCCGACCGTGTAATTTGGTATATTTTTCGATTTATGCAGACTTAAGTTTTGGCTGGAACCTCGTGTCGTGATTGAGGGGAACGTTCGCTAGCTGTTGAAATTTTGTTAAATAGTGGATAATTCGAGAATTGGTATTCTCGGGGAGTAGTTTTCTCTCGTTCGGTGAGGCTAATTTTGTGTGCCCCCCTCGCCAAGACGAACGTAGGAGAAGGCGGTAGTGTCGAGTTGGACTTTGTAAATTTGGAGTCGGTCACGTGGCGGAGATTTGTCCGTTCGGCGAGGTTTGAGACTCGCTCCGAGGAACGGTGTCAGATTCCGTGGGCCGAGAGTTAATTTAGCTAGAGAATTTCGACAACCACGACATTGGTTCCTGTCTGGTAGTTAGTTTAGGTAAAAGTTTGTTTATTTCAGGTGGCTTCTGTACATTGTTATGGTTAATTTA
The DNA here is from genome assembly GCF_031769215.1 of Ylistrum balloti. NCBI lineage: Eukaryota > Metazoa > Mollusca > Bivalvia > Pectinida > Pectinidae > Ylistrum > Ylistrum balloti. Next base: position 13,634 of record NW_026783197.1, on the reverse strand, counting down.
AAACACTCACTGAGCCGGTTAAATGTCTTTCATGCTAAACTTTACTCTTGTAAAATATATAATAAATTGTTGAATCTGTTTAATTCTTCTCGTCATTATTGCCAGTACTTGGTCGAAATTTGTTAGTGAAATCTGCAAGCGAAAGCGGCAGTCGAACCCATTGGGCACTTTTATTATTGTAACTACAGAGTTGACGTCCGCGGTGTGGCCACTAGCGGGTCGCGAGACGTCGTTCGTTACAATTGGAACCTCCGGCGGGACTTGATGCTAAAAAGATACCATTAGGAGTATAGGGAAAACTAAGGTTTAAAGGTCAAGATAAGTTATAAATAATTCTATCTGAAATTGGTTCGACTGTTTGATAACTACTTCTATTAAAAACTTAGTCATTAAGTGCTGGCAGTGATGGCGGAGGGCGGTGAGTTTAATTTTGATATTCCGGACTACGGACTACAGATAGAATCAATGCGCCAAAGATTAGATGAGCTGTTGTGTAGGAGCGAAACGCGTGGAAGGCGGCCGGCTCGTGATAGGGAAGAGGTGGGCGATGGCAAAATTGGGGAGGCCGCCCAAGATACGGGGTCCCCTCGCGGCCTAGGCCAAGGTACGAATAGGGAGCCCTCTAGCTGGAGTCCTTCAAGGATTAGGTTTAGTACACCCCTTGCTGGCTCGACCCCTAGATCAAGACCCGGGGCAGCCCCTTCGCAGGCGACTCGGCCCCAGTCGCCCCAGTTAGTTCCCCTGCCCAAACCCATAGTTGTCCCGGAAGCTTATAATGGCCAGGGTAGTTATAAAGATTGGTTTACACACTTTGAGGCTTGCAAGACCATTAACGCTTGGACAGAGGCTCAAGCTTGCCAATTCCTGGCTGTGAAACTCAAGGGTACGGCCCTTAGGGTATATAGTGATCTAACCCCCACAGAGCGCTTAGACTATAAAAGTGTGACGTCGGCACTTAAATCCAGATTTGACCCCGAGAGGGATGTGGGTGTGTACTGGGCCCAGCTTCGGGGAAAAACTAGGAAGAAGGGGGAGTCATTATCCGAGTTGGCTGGGTATATCCAAAGGATAGCAGCTCGGGCCTATCCAGACTCTGATCAGGAGACGCGGAGTATTATTGAGATCCAACATTTTATTGATGCACTGGACAATCGGGAGGTCCAGAAACAGCTAAGAAGGAATAAGCCTTCCAGTTTAGCAGAGGCCGTTCGTATGGCCCTTGATGAGGAGAGCTATGATCGGATAGGCGGGTCTGCTAGGATACCCCAAGCGGGGGGGGGGGGGGTCGATAGCTTAACAGAATCCCCCGTTGTAGAGAGGGAGGAGGCTCGGACCTCCGAGCAAGAACAAATAGCCACTCTTGTTAAGAAGATAGAGGCGTTGCAGGCCCGATTTAATAGGGATAGGGATTATCGTAGGGGAGATCCGCCACCCCCCCGTCAGGGAAATTACTATGGCCAGGCTCAGAGGGGGCCCCAGTGCTTCAGGTGTAATGAGTGGGGACATTGCGTCGAGATTGTCCTTTAAACTAAACGAGGCCAAGGTGAGGGTCCCATCTTGGCCGAGGGACGCGGGGGCCCAAGGGGGAGTTATGTTTTTGGAGGCAGGGGTGGGGAGCCAGGAAGTAGGTGGCTCCGCCTATGGAGTTAAATTTTTGGTTGATACCGGGTCAGACATCTCCACATTAAATACAGAGACCTTTCACAAAGTTTTTGCAGGGAGACTACCCGAGCTAGAACCTATTAAGCAGACATTTACTACGGCGAGTGGGGATAGATTGCGAATAGCAGGGTGCTGTAGAGTGCTTGTTTGTATCGGGGAGGAAGCATACCCTCACACTATGCTGGTGGCAGAGTCCCCAGAGGAGGGCTTGTTAGGGATGGACTTTTTGACTAAATTTAGAGCAAATATTGACGTAGTGAATCGTACAGTGACATTTGGCACGGTACAGCAGGTGGCCACCACTGGTGCTAGGCCCAGGGTGTGTAGAGTAACCGCTATAGGTGATTATACTGTGTTACCTAGACAAGAGGTAATTATTACAGGAGTAGCGGGTAGGGCTGACCCCGGGGTTACAGAAGGGCTTGTAGAGCCTCGGACCGTACGGACTGAAGGCACGGGGTACCCCGATTTTATTTTGGCTAGGTCATTGGTGAAATGCAACGGTAACCGAGAGGTACCCATTAGGATACTGAACCCAGGAGATGAGGTCGTTGTTGTACAAAAGGGTACAATGCTAGGCCTTTTGCACCCTACAGTTTCAAGTGTCACGGGCATAGATAGTCCGTTAGAATCAGACTCCCTGTTGGACCAATTAATAGCGGAGACGAAGATTGGGCTGGACGAGGGTAAACGTGTTAGGGTGGAGGAATTTCTTAGGGCGAACCATAGAGTCTTCATGAAAGATGACAAAGTCCTGGGGCGTTGTGATCGCTACCTTCATGACATTGACACGGGGGACGCTCTCCCCATAAAACAGAGAGCTTATCGTTTGCCCATACATAAACATGAGGAGGTGGAGAGACAGGTAGATGACATGTTGACACAGGGAATAATAGAGCCGTCGGACAGTCCTTGGGCATCCCCCCTAGTGCTAGTACAAAAAAAGGACGGTACCATGCGTTTTTGTGTCGACTACCGTAAACTTAACTTAGTCACGCGTAAGGACGCATACCCCTTACCACGTATTGACGACAGTCTAGATGCGCTGAATGGGTCAACCTATTTTTCTACCTTAGATTTGGCCTCGGGTTATTGGCAGTTGGGGTTGGCAGAGGGGGCAAAAGAGAAAACTGCATTCACTACTGGCTCGGGGCTCTACCATTTCAACGTCCTCCCCTTTGGCCTATGTAACGCCCCCGCGTCCTTCGAGCGCTTGATGGAGAGAGTTCTCTCCGGATTACATTGGAAGATTTGCCTCGTTTATCTGGACGATATCATCGTCTATTCTAATAGTTTTGAGCAACATATCGAGAGACTCCAACAGGTATTGGATTGTCTCAATGTAGCTGGGCTGAAACTTAAACCACAGAAATGTAAACTGTTCAAGACAGAAGTGTTGTATTTGGGTTTTATTGTATGTGCTGAGGGGGTGAAATCCGACCCTGAAAAAGTTAAAAAGGTAAGAGATTGGCCTGTACCTTCCAATGTGACCGAGGTGAGAAGTTTCCTGGGACTGTGTTCCTACTACAGGAAGTTTGTACTAAATTTTTCAGAGGTAGCTGTAGCTTTGTTTGATCTTACCAAGAAGAATGTAAAGTTCAGCTGGGGACCTGAGTGTCAAAAAGCTTTTGAGCAACTGAAACGTGCATTACAAGAGTCCGCTGTTTTAGCTTACCCAAATTTTGAACGTCCCTTTATTTTAGACACTGATGCTAGCCAGCATGGCTGTGGGGCGGTATTGTCCCAAATTCAGAACGGACAGGAAAAGGTTTTGGCATACTTTAGTACAACTCACTCCCCAGCTGAGAGAAAGTACAGCACCACCCGGTTAGAACTATTGGCTGTAATCAAAGCTGTAAAACACTTCCGGCATTATTTGTACGGGCGGGAGTTCACACTTAGGACCGACCATGCCTCCTTGAAATGGCTTACCTCATTTAAACAACCCGAGGGTCAGGTGGCCCGATGGCTGGAATATCTCAGCGCGTTCCAATTCAAAATCGAACATCGCAGTGGAACTAAACACCTGAATGCCGACGCGTTGAGCAGACTTCCGGGCACTTGTTCGAGCTTGACCTTTGGTCAGTGGTCACGGGCGGAGGTTCAACAAGCACAAAGTGCAGACCCCACACTGGGCCCAGTAATAAAACTGCTACAGGAACATGCCGCGAGGCCTGGGGGTTCTGGCTTAGATGGGCTGAGCACCCAGGTCCGTGTGTATGTGAGTCAATGGGAACAATTACAACTTTGCAACAACCTCCTGTACCGTAAATGGTATGACCCTAAAACAAGGGACACAGCTCCCTTACTGATCGTACCCCGGGAATGGGTGCCTGAAGTGCTCAAACAAGCTCACGATGCGCCTTCTGGCGGACATTTTGGCACGCGTAGAACTTTAGCAAAATTACTCCAGAGGTTTTATTGGAGTGGAATGCGGCGGGATGTCCAGCATTGGGTTAAGTCCTGTTTCGTGTGTGGGGCAGCGAAAAATCCTGTTCAGACCCCCAGGGCCCCCCTGGTGAATATGGGTGCCAGTGAACCTATGGAGAGGGTGGCGATAGATCTTTTGGGGCCATTCCCCCTTACCGAAAGGAACAATAGGTACATTTTGGTGGTCGGGGACTACTATTCAAAATGGAAAGAGGCCTACCCCTTGCCCAACCAAGAGGCAAAATCTGTAGCCGAGGTTTTGATTGGTAAATTTTTCTCCAGGTTTGGGATCCCACGGGAATTACATTCAGATCAGGGACCAAATTTTGAATCCAGACTGTTCCAGGAGGTTTGTAAACTATTGGGAATTCGGAAGACCAGAACCACACCATACCACCCCAGTGGGGATGGTATGGTGGAACGTTTTAACCGAACCCTGATAGGGATACTCCGGGCCTATGTAAGTAAAGATCAGTCAGATTGGGACCTGAAGTTGCCTATGGTCACCATGGCTTATCGTTCTAGTGTGCAGGAGACCACCGGCTTTACTCCGAATCGACTCATGTTGGGCAGGGAAATCAATATTCCCTTGACTCTGATGGTCGAGCCCCCACCTTATACCCCACCCCCAACTTTGGGCTTTATTGAAAAACTTCAGTCTGATGGCAATGAAGCGTTTGAACTTGTTAAGACCCATGTAAAACAACAACAGCGGAAACAGAAAATAGGCTATGACAAAAAGATTCATGGCGCAGCCCTCGAGGTCGGACAGAAAGTTTGGCTGCATACACCGAGGGGTAAAAGAGGGTTAAGTCCCAAATTGTTGACATATTGGCAGGGACCCTTTATTATTGAGGAAAAATTGTCGGAAGTGAATTTTCTTATCTGCAAACAAAGCAGTCGAAACCGCCAAGTTGTCCATTTTAATAGACTGAAACCTTTTTTTGAAAGGGGAGACAACCCCTCTGAGTCATTGGGGTGGGAGCCAACACCGGAAGGGCCGAGTGAAATCAGTCATGGAACGGGTGCTGCTGCGACTTTCGATGACCCCCTGGAGCTACTGGGTGATGAACCACTTGGGGACCCCACGGGATCCCCGAGGGAGTCGCCACCTGGTGGCCAAGTGGGGTCGGACTCTGCAATTGATAACCCTCTCGAGTTGGAACTTGGAGAACCGGGGGGGAGCCTGTGGGCAACTCCGGACCGTCGAGTGGGGAGGCGTCGTAGACGGCCTCCCGACTGGATGCGGTCCGGGGCCTATGACCTCACCTGATTGGCCCTTCAGTACATTTATTTGTGTAGGTTAGGGAAGATGTCTGTATAGTAATTTAGATTATGTAGATCCTGTCTGAACTATACTTGTTTTATCTTTCATGTAAAATGGTGCTCTTGACACCCCCTGACCTGGGGGAGGGATCAAGACAGAAGAGGATGACCCGGGCCCCGGAAACTGCCGGCTGGAGACGTCCTGGGAGACTCTCGCCCTCCAGGAACCTTTGGTATTTGCAATGATACAGTTTTCTCTTATGTGCGCGGGTGATTGAACATTGGGATAGCCACCATGGACCCCTGGGGTGGTGGCCACACCCCAGACGTGGCAGTGACCCCCAAATACCTACTTGGAGACCTGGAGACAGGGAGACGTCCCTGGCGAGACCTCCACACCCAATCAGGAGAACTTTCGTTTCTGGTGGTAAATAACTGTATGTACGCAACTCGAGGACAGATAACCAGGGGCCCGTGGGACACCAGAGTCGACGTCCACAACAAATTTCCCTCCCCCAGGGAAGCGTGTCAGGCACATCTTTAAACATTACGGACATAGTGACTTAATTGAGTAGGATGTGATGTTGTATATAGACCAAATTAATTCATCCTAACCTCCTGTTTCCTCTTCTCTCTTCCCTAGACTTCACCATGAACAGATTTGTTTCGGGAAAGGTTGCCCTTATTGGACACAGCTATATCACCAGACTGGAGAACCAGGTTAGGAGGGAGTGGGAGGGGAGGTTTAGAGAAAATTTGGGGTTGCAGGGGGTGGAGGTGCGGTTCTATGGGAGGGGGGGGGGGGGGGGGTATCTGGACGCTATGGAGGTTGGTAGATGACATGATGGCGGGGGGGTTTAGGCCGGGGGTGGTGATATTACAGATAGGGGGAATGGTAGTAATCGGGATTTCAACATAGCACAGTTTATGGGGTTATTCAGGGGGCTTTTGGACAGGTTAGATAAATGGGGGGTGGCCAGGGTGGCGGTCATGAAGGTGTTTCCGCGTTGATAAGACCAACACTTTTGATTAACCTTGTCCTGACTCCCCCATAGTCAAAATTCATAGGGTGGGTTATTCGGCTTGATAGGTTAGATAGGTTTACAGTTTGGTTGGGTTAGAAAGGGAGGTCACCGGGTAGGGGCTGGTCTGGGTGGCCAGAGTTGATACGACCAACACTCAAGATTAGCCTTGCCTTGACTCTCCCAGGGTTCAAAATTGATGGGGTGGGTTATTCGGCCTGGTAGGTTAGTTAGGTTGGCTTCGAGTGGGGCTCTAGTCCTTGTGGCTAGAGTTGATACGACCAACACTTGGGCGGAGCACCATTCACAGCCATTTAGTTAGAATAGGGGAGGGTGTCCGAATGCCTGGACCGGCTTAATTTAGTCATATGTTAATATAGGGTGGCTTCCCCAGTGATAGCTGTGGGTAGGGGGGGAAACTCTTGGCCGCCGGAGGAGGAGCAGAATATTTTTTTTCAAGTTTGCTAATTTCATATATGTCATATATTTTTGTTATTTTTATTTTTTGTTATACAAGTAAATACCTCTGAGAGGAAATCATGTTGCCACCAAGAAGATGGTGATTATGGAGGTATTGCCCCTTAGCCAAGAACCTGACTAGTGCTAATACGGGTATTTCTGTTCAAAATGGGGGGTTTCTGAAGTCTAGAATGATGAATTTATATATTTTCATTCGACTGTGGTAATAATATTGAGGTACCACTAATAGACTAGTAATGATCATCATGATAGCCAGTAGTGAAATTCGAACATGGAATGTAATGATTAAGCGGCAGCCATAACTAGTCGGGTTCTTCTATATTGTAAACTGTAGTTCAAATTGTTATAATGTAATGTACACAGTAAAATTGTAACTGTACTCTCTGAATATTTTTCTTGGTTCCAGTCAAACTTGTTGAGATAAAAATGTGAAAATTCGATTGTTTGGAGATGACAGAAATGGACCACAGTGTATCAATTCAAATTATACTAATCAAATAATGTACTGTTATATTGGCTGCTAGCCTGAATTATCTGTAACTTAAGCACTAGGAATGATTACCATGAACATTATGCACTTATCTTAGAAAGATGTTTAAAATATGCTCAATTGTGCTCATCTGTGCTTAAACAACCATTACCATGTACATCTGGTGCTACTCATAGAAAAATGCTCCAAGGATGCTTAAAATAAGCTCAAGTGTGCTCATCTGTGCTTAACAACCATTACCATGTACATCTGGTGCTACTCATAGAAAAATGCTCCAAAGAGGCTTAAAATATGCTCAAGCGTGCTCATCTGTGCTTAACCACCATTACCATGTACATCTGGTGCTACTCATAGAAAAAAAATGCTCCAAAGATGCTTAAAATATGCTCAAGTGTGCTCATCTGTGCTTAACAACTATTACCATGTACATCGGGTGCTACCCATAGAAAAATGCTGCAAAGAGGCTTAAAATATGCTCAAGTGTGCTCATCTGTGCTTAACAACCATTACCATGTACATCGGGTGCTACCCATAGAAAAATGCTCCAAAGAGGCTTAAAATATGCTCAAGTGTGCTCCTCTGTGCTTAACAACCATTACCATGTACATCTGGTGCTACTCATAGAAAAATGCTCCCAAAGATGCTTAAAATATGCTCAATTGTGCTCATCTGTGCTTAAACAACCATTACCATGTACATCTGGTGCTACTCATGGAAAAATGCTCATAAGATGCTCGCCAATGCTCAATGATGCTTAACATGCTTAGGGATGCCAAAAACTTTCCTCGCAGTGGAGAGAATGTAAATTGTATCTACAGCCTGAAGAGATCAGGAGTTGTTGTGATTGAAAGTGTTCAGAAACTGAGTTAACTGCACCTTGAGAACATCTGCTTAAAATTATAAATTTTATGGTGCTTCCCAGAACTTTAAACATTCCAGACAAACAACCATGTGAGGACAAGGACTGTCATGACCCATTATTTTATGGGAAGCACATATTTGTAATATTGATTACTTACTGTTAAAGTTTGGCAATAATTATTTGCTGACGCTCTTGGAGTTGCACCAAAGTAAAAAAAAAAAAAAATCCGATTATACAGTTGTGACTCTTAACTAAATTACAATTGAGCAAGACTTTATATAAGTGACATTTAGATACCAACCAATTTATCTTTAGTAGATTGTAATTTAAAATTGTACAAGCAATTATAGTAATAAAGACTTGGGCCGAGTCATCTGGAAATTGAGATTATGTGTAATAATGCCAATATTTTTGTATTGTAATTTTAAACTTCATGCTATAGGGGCCTGCCTCCATTGGGTATTATTATCAAATGGTGAAATTTTGTTGTATGTAAAGACATGAAATGTCATTCAAATTTATTGGCCAGTGAGGAAATGATGGTACTTAATCAAATGCAATAGTTCATTATTATTATTAATATTATTATTATTATTAATATTATTATTGTGAGTCGAGTTGGATGTGGCAATTGATAGCACATGGCTAATCTTTTAATTTTAAGTTCAGTTCCGAGAAGTTTGGGCGGCTTTGGCCCACCTGGTTTGTCCTGTGGACCACCTGTTGTTTCAACAGCAATCCATGTGGAACCATCGATGGCCAGCCTGGTGATACATTACCCTTATGGGTGACAAACCTTAACTAGGTCAAAGGTCAAGGTCGGGGTTTGTCTTTCACTGGTGGCAAGACATGAGATAGAAAGGATCAGAGGTAAAGGAGTCAAGGTCACTAGGTCAAAGGTTGATATTGCCGAGTAAAGGTCGAGGTCGGGGTTTATGTCGTTCACTGGTGGAATTGTAAGACATCCTGAGAGGAAATGAGTCATAGTCAGTCGAGTCCAAGGTCATTGGACCAAAGGTCAATATTACCAGGACAAAGGTCATTACTTAACATAGAAATATTTTACGGATTTTGAAACAGTAAGTTGAGTCTCGGCTACGCGGTCGTAGCCTGCCCGGGTGGTTGGGGGGTGTGTAGCGACGCGTGGGTCGCTTCGTGTCGTTTTCCGGAATTTAGTACAACCCTGTCCGAGGAAGCGAGGAACTCTGGGAGAAAAAGTGACGTCACAGCCTCTTCCTTTGGAGGCCAAGATACGATAGGTCGGTATTGAAATTCAGGCAGGGTAATCTGTTAGATTTTTGTGTTGTCAGCGCCCATCTCTTCCCTAAAATGTTATAAAATGGTTTACTAAACATCAGTTGCCACCTACAACCCGATAGGTTTGATTTCCGACCGTGTAATTTGGTATATTTTTCGATTTATGCAGACTTAAGTTTTGGCTGGAACCTCGTGTCGTGATTGAGGGGAACGTTCGCTAGCTGTTGAAATTTTGTTAAATAGTGGATAATTCGAGAATTGGTATTCTCGGGGAGTAGTTTTCTCTCGTTCGGTGAGGCTAATTTTGTGTGCCCCCCTCGCCAAGACGAACGTAGGAGAAGGCGGTAGTGTCGAGTTGGACTTTGTAAATTTGGAGTCGGTCACGTGGCGGAGATTTGTCCGTTCGGCGAGGTTTGAGACTCGCTCCGAGGAACGGTGTCAGATTCCGTGGGCCGAGAGTTAATTTAGCTAGAGAATTTCGACAACCACGACATTGGTTCCTGTCTGGTAGTTAGTTTAGGTAAAAGTTTGTTTATTTCAGGTGGCTTCTGTACATTGTTATGGTTAATTTAAAACGCTCACTGAGCCGGTTAAATGTCTTTCATGCTAAACTTTACTCTTGTAAAATATATAATAAATTGTTGAATCTGTTTAATTCTTCTCGTCATTATTGCCAGTACTTGGTCGAAATTTGTTAGTGAAATCTGCAAGCGAAAGCGGCAGTCGAACCCATTGGGCACTTTTATTATTGTAACTACAGAGTTGACGTCCGCGGTGCGGCCACTAGCGGGTCGCGAGACGTCGTTCGTTACACATGTATCATTTTGGGCGATGAGAAAAACCACTCAAAGACTGAAAAGTCGCTTAAGATGTGTATTCAGGATCAGTAGACCATGTTTGAGTACAATGAAATGAGCAAGGGGGCAATGGGATAAGACATTAGCAATAACAGAGTGTCAAAAACACGTCTGCACAGCACAACGAACGAGCTCAGTCTGCCCGAACAAAGGCGGACGATTTACAAAGAAAACTCATGGCCACTTGACTTACACACTCTTACGCCCCTTATAAACTATTACAATACAGAATACAAGACAACTCGACAACATTATATGACAGCTCGGCCCACGCACGCTAACAATGGAACAGGCACCCAGACCGGTTGGCCAAGTGTGACGGCTAAATATAGATCGACTCACCTTGACAGCGGTACGCGCACATGTCCAAAGATAAAAAAATACCACAGGCACTCGATAACATAACTCACGACGTATCCATACGGATATACACTTGCTAAAACATTACTAAAATAGACTACATGTACGTGACAATATACACTTACCAATACTGCCTTACGTTCACTACTTCGGTTTTAATTGTTTGCGAATCCTATCCATTTTGTCACATTACATTTGCATTTGTTATTATCATATTGTTGTTGCTGTTCAGCTGACTTTTCTCAGGCATACGCTCGGCCAATCTTTTTGGGGCGCGTGTATAGAGAGTCGCACTCGTGCACTCGATAACTTACCTGTGTTGCGGTTCATTGATCACGCTTATACAGTTCGTCGTCCTAGAATCAAAATGTTCTAAGTCCACTTTTTGAAAAAAATGACTTATTGGTACCGTTGGATTCGGAATTTAATGTTCTATCTCCCTATATCATGTTCAGCAACTGTCGTTGAATTTTAAAATATTTGCAATGCAATTTTGTTCTATATCCATCCAAGCACTTTTCTTTAGAGTAGAAACGTTCTAAATCCATCCACCAATCGGTATTGGCCATATGAGTCACGTGGTATATGATGGTGCAATGGATGCGGAGAAAAATATGCTGAGGAGGTAGGTGCATTTGCACGCCAAATATCATTGGTTTGTTTCATTTAAGAATCCTATTTTTTGTTCTAAACATAGGGTAAATATTTGTTAATGATAATTGATATAATTTAGAAGGTACAGAGAAATAAGAATAGTTTTGTTTTGTTTAGGAATTAGAACATTTTGGCTCTGGAATATTTTCTTTTTCCATGGCGTAAGAACATTATGTCTCTAAAGACCCCTTACTACTGAATGCTTCTGAACGGATTTAGAGCATTATTGTCCGATATTGATAGATACATACGCGTAAAGCCAATAATTAAGTCAAATACATCCGAAAGTATCTTAAAACGTGATCAACAAATATATTGTTTTATTTCAGTTCACCTGCATCATCACTACTGAAATTCTCAAATATTTAGACTTCCCTCATCTTTTGCAACTTTCACTGCCAGATACTGTTAGTAAGGGATTGTTTCACAGGCAGATCGAAAGCAAATACGAACATAGCAAATTAAAAATACACTAGCCAAAATGAGTCTTATGAATACCACACAAGCACTGTTGTTGCTAGATACCCTTTGTGAAGCCGATACGATTGGAAGTAGCACCAAAACAGTGGTGGAACCCATCATTTCGTTTTCGCTTGATTCTATACAAACAACTTTGAATGAAACAAACGGCATATTGGAATCGAACAATGATATCCCCATGAACATTGCCACGCATACTCTTTTCGAAAACATGGAATTACTGGAGATTCTGTACTATCTCAATCGATTCAAAGATCGTCAGACATATCTTCAGGTCCCGGAACATGGTACTTCTTCCATGAATATAACCTGCAACAGGCTGTCTGAACAGAGGAATCAAGATGATGTCTTTATGGTCACAAATGAAGGTTCTATTGTCGATAATGATACATTGAATAATGTTTCAACGGAAGAAGAAATTCATGTAACCACAAATGGCACAAACGATGGAATTAAGCAAGGAAATTAAGAAACCAGAACGCAAAATTAAGACAACAAAAGACTGTGAAGGAAAATGTAAATTCAGATGTTCTATAAATATTACAGCAAATGAAAGACATGTGTATTTCAGGGAATTCTGGGATCTATCCTATGCAGAAAAAAACGTTTTCTATTCAAGGACAACAGAGAAAAAAGGCAAAGGAACGGACAAGATCAAAGACAAATACAACAAGAAGAAATTTCAGCTACATGTATTATTTCTGGAAAGGAGATCAGAGAATCCGTGTCTGTAAAGAATTTTATTTGGCTACACTTAATGTAAGTCAAAGAAGAATAGAGTGGTTCTATAAAAACGTAGAGGAAAAAACATACAACGGTAAACGAGGAACGCGTACAGAATCAAGAATACCAAAGGAAGATTTGACGTACGTAAAGAAACACATTAATTCATTTCCCAGAATTCCAGGTCACTATTGCTGTCAGTCATCACAGAAAGAGTATTTTGAAGCAGATCTCAACCTTTCGAAAATGTATCGCCTGTATCAAGCAAAATGTGAAAGTGAAGGTCGCGCTCCACAAAAAGAATACCTTTACCGACACATTTTCAATAATGACTTCAATATAGGTTTCTATATTCCTAAAAAGGATAAATGTGATATTTGCGAGGAGTTCAAAGCCCGAGGCAACAACAATCAAACAGATGACAACTTGCGTGCCAAATATGAAAATCATTTTGACGACAAAATGAACACAAAAAAGGAAAGAGACTGCAGATAGACTAGACAAACAAAAACTTATTTGTTTTGATATGCAAAATGTAATGACATTTCCAAGGTCAAATGTGTCTAACGTCTACAAAAAAAAAACTAAATGTTTTGAATTTGACAGCGCGCTGTTCACTGAACAGAAAAAATTACAATGCGATGTGGCATGAAGGGATCGCGCGCCAGTATGCCTTTACTTACCTGTTAACTTTCTTTTCTTCCACTTAACGTTTTCTTCTGCTTGTATTTTGCATAGATTATATAAACCAGAAAATAAATTATAATTGTCACCGTGTTGTGTTGTGAAAGATTACTCGGAGGCCAAAAGTTCAGTTGTTCGTTTTTTAATATATACAAAGGAAAAAACCTGAAAAGACAAGACGAACTGTAACATAGTTGTAGTGTCTGTAGCCGTGAATAAACTAAAGATGCCCCAGATTGCATCTACCCTGGAAACCATCACAAAACACCCTGGCTTCGTTCCCTCATCTTTACTATCATAACTGATGACGTAATACACAACAAGTGGAATAACTCCCTAGACAAACAGCACAACGTCTACATCTCCTCCCTTTCCAAGTCAATTACTAAATAGTAATACAAAATTAA
>NW_026783196.1:0-30371 GCF_031769215.1 Ylistrum balloti | reverse complement strand
ACTAATTGCATTTACCGTCCAATATTGTCTGTTCCACTTAATCAAACCGTCCAATTCAAATTTTACTGCTGATTTTAACCGTCCAATGCAATCTGTACTACTTAAGTTAACCGTCCAATGCAGTCTGTACTACTGACGTTAACCATCCAATGTAGTCTGTACTACTGACGTTAACCTTCTAATCCAGACTGTACTACTTCAGTTAACGGTCCAATGCAGCCTGCACTACTTAAGTTAACCGTCCAATGCAGTCTGTACTACTGACGTTAAACATCCAATGTTGTCTGTACTACTAAAGATAACCAGCCAATGCAGTTTTTACTATCTAAGTTAACCGTCCGTTCTAGTCTGTACTTCTTCAGTTAACCGTCCAATTTAGTAGATACTAATTGCATTTACCGTCCAATATTGTCTGTTCCACTTAATCAAACCGTCCAATTTAAATTTTACTACTGATTTTAACCGTCCAATGCAATCTGTACTACTTAAGTTAATCGTCAAATGTAGTTTGTACTACTGACGTTGACCGTCCAATGTTGTCTGTACTACATAAGATAACCAGCCAATGCAGTCTGTACTATTTAAGTTAACCGTCCAATACAGTCTGTACTACTGGCGTTAACCGTCCAATGTAGTCTGTGCAACTGACTTTACCGTCCAATGGAGTCTGTACTACTGTTTTTACCTTCCAATGATGTCTGTACTACTTACGTTAACCGTCCAAGGTAATCTGTACTACTGCCGTTAACCGTCCAATATAGTCTGTGCTACTGACTTTACCGTCCAATGTAGTCTGTACTACTGACGTCAACCGTCCAATGCAGTCTATACGTCTTAAGTTAACCTTCAAATTCAATCTGTACTACTGAGGTCAACCGTCCAATGCAGTCTGTACTTCTTCAGTTAACCGTCCAATTTAGTAGATACTAATTGCATTTACAGTTCAATATTGTCTGTACCACTTAATTTAACCGTCCGATTTAAATGTTACTACTGATGTTAACCGTCCAAGGTAATCTGTACTACTGCCGTTTACCGTCCAATGTAGTCTGAGCTACTGACTTTACCGTCCAATGATGTCTGTACTACTGCCGTTAAACGTCCAATGTAGTTTGTGCAACTGACCTCACCGTCCAATGGAGTCTGTACTATTGATGTTAACCGTCCAATATAGTCTGTGCTACTGACTTTACCGTCCAATGATGTATGTACTACTTACGTTAACCGTCTAAGGTAATCTGTACTACTGCCGTTAACCGTCCAATGCAGTCTGTACTACGGCGTTAACCGTCCATTGTAGTCTGTACTACTTTAACCGTCCAATGAATACAGTACTACTTACGTTTACCGTCCAATGCAGTCTATACTACCTTCTTTAACCGTCTAATGAAGTCAGCACTACTTAACTTAACCGTCCAATGTAGTCTGTACTACTGACGTTAACCATCCAATGTAGTCTGTACTACTGACGTTAACCTTCTAATCCAGACTGTACTACTTCAGTTAACGGTCCAATGCAGCCTGCACTACTTAAGTTAACCGTCCAATGCAGTCTGTACTACTGACGTTAAACATCCAATGTTGTCTGTACTACTAAAGATAACCAGCCAATGCAGTTTTTACTATCTAAGTTAACCGTCCGTTGTAGTCTGTACTTCTTCAGTTAACCGTCCAATTTAGTAGATACTAATTGCATTTACCGTCCAATATTGTCTGTTCCACTTAATCAAACCGTCCAATTTAAATTTTACTACTGATTTTAACCGTCCAATGCAATCTGTACTACTTAAGTTAACCGTCCAATGCAGTCTGTACTACTGACGTTAACCATCCAATGTAGTCTGTACTACTAAAGATAACCAACCAATGCAGTTTTTACTATCTAAGTTAACCGTCCGTTGTAGTCTGTACTTCTTCAGTTAACCGTCCAATTTAGTAGATACTAATTGCATTTACCGTCCAATATTGTCTGTACCACTTAATTTAACCGTCCAATTTAAATTTTACTAATGATGTTAACCGTCCAATGCAATCTGTACTACTTAAATTAACCGTCCAATACAGTCTGTACTACTGACGTTAACCGTCCAATATAGTCTGTACTACTAACGTTAACCCTCCAATGTAGTCTGTACTACTAACGTTAACTGTTCAATGCCGTCTGTACAACTTCAGTTAACCGTCCAATGTAGTCTGTACTACTGACGTTAACCCACCAATCCAGCTATGTACTACTTAAGTTAACTGTCTAACGAAGTCTGTACTACATAGGTTAACCTTCCAATGCAATCTGTACTACTTAAGTTAACTGTCTAACGAAGTCTGTACTTCATAGGTTAACCTTCCAATGCAATCTGTACTACTTAAGTTAACCCACCAATCCAGTCTGTACTACTTAAGTTGGCCATCCAACGCAGTCTGTACTACTTACTTTGACCGTCCATTGTAGTCTGTACTACTTTAACCGTCCAATGTAGTCTGTACTTCTAATGTTAACCGTCCAATGTAGTCTGTACTACTGACGTTAACCTTCTAATCCAGACTGTACTACTTCAGTTAACCGTCCAATGCAGCCTGCACTACTACCGTTAACCGTTCAATGTAATCTGTACAACTTCAGTTAACCGTCCAATTTAGTAGATACTAATTACATTTACCGTCCAATGAAGTCTGCAGTACTTTATTTTACTGTCCAATGATGTCTGTACAACTTCAGTTAACCATCCAATGTAGTCTGTACTACTGATGCTAACCGTCCAATGTAGTCTGTACTACTGACGTTAACCATCTAATGCAGCCTGTACTACTTAAATTAACCGTCCATTATATTATGTACTACTTTGATTAACTGTCCAATTTAGTTTGTACTACTTACGTTAAACGTCCAATGTAATCTATACTACTTAAGTTAACCGTCCAATGTAGTCTGTACTACTTTAACCGTCCAATGTAGTCTGTACTTCTAATGTTAACCGTCCAATGTAGTCTGTACTACTGACGTTAACCTTCTAATCCAGACTGTACTACTTCAGTTAACCGTCCAATGCAGCCTGCACTACTACCGTTAACCGTTCAATGTAATCTGTACAACTTCAGTTAACCGTCCAATTTAGTAGATACTAATTACATTTACCGTCCAATGAAGTCTGCAGTACTTTATTTTACTGTCCAATGATGTCTTACAACTTCAGTTAACCATCCAATGTAGTCTGTACTACTGATGCTAACCGTCCAATGTAGTCTGTACTACTGACGATAACCGTCCACTGTAGTCTGTAGTACTGAAGTGAACCGTCCAATGTAATATTTACTATTTAAATTAACCGTCCACTTTAGATTTTTACTACTGATGTTAATCGTCCAATTTGGTCTGAACTGCTTCCGTTAATCGTCCAATGCAGTCTACACTACTTACGTTAATCGTCTTATGCAGAATGTACTACTTAAGTTTACCGTCAAATATAGGTAGTAATTCTTAAGTTAACCGTCCAATGCAGTCTGTACTACTTAAGTTAAACGGCCTATGTGATCTGTACTACTTAAGTTAACCATCCAATGTAGTCTGTACTAATTCAGTTAACTGTCCAATTTAGTCTTTACTACTGATGTAAACCGTCCAATGCAGTCTTTACTACTTACGTTAAACGTCTAATGCAGTATGTCCTACTTAAGTTTACCATCTAATTTAGTCTGTATTACTTACTTTTAACCGTCCATTGCAGACTGTACTAATGACTTTAACCATCCAATGTTGTCTGTACAACTTAAGTTAACCGTCCAATGTAGTCTGTACAACTGATGTTAACCGTCTAATGAAGTCAGCACTACTTAAATTAACCGTCCAATGTAGTCTGTACTACTGACGTTAACCTTCTAATCCAGACTGTACTACTTCAGTTAACCGTCCAATGCAGCCTGCACTACTACCGTTAACCGTTCAATGTAATCTGTACAACTTCAGTTAACCGTCCAATTTAGTAGATACTAATTACATTTACCGTCCAATGAAGTCTGCAGTACTTTATTTTACTGTCCAATGATGTCTGTACAACTTCAGTTAACCATCCAATGTAGTCTGTACTACTGATGCTAACCGTCCAATGTAGTCTGTACTACTGACGTTAACCATCTAATGCAGCCTGTACTACTTAAATTAACCGTCCATTATATTATGTACTACTTTGATTAACTGTCCAATTTAGTTTGTATTACTTACTTTAACCGTCCAATGTAGTCTGTACTACTGATGTTAACCGTCCAATGTAGTGTGTACAACCTAAGTTAACCGTCCAATACAGTCTGTACTACTTACGTTAAACGTCCAATGTAATCTATACTACTTAAGTTAACCGTCCAATGTAGTCTGTACTACTGACGATAACCGCCCACTTTAGTCTGTAGTACTGAAGTGAACCGTCCAATGTAATATTTACTATTTAAATTAACCGTCCAGTTTAGATTTTTACTACTGATGTTAATCGTCCAATTTGGTCTGAACTGCTTCCGTTAATCGTCCAATGCAGTCTGCACTACTTACGTTAACCGTCTTATGCAGAATGTACTACTTAAGTTTACCGTCAAATATAGTAGTAATTCGTTAACCGTCCAATGCAGTCTGTACTACTTAAGTTAAACGGCCTATGTGATCTTTACTACTTAAGTTAACCATCCAATGTAGTCTGTACTAATTCAGTTAACTGTCCAATTTAGTCTTTACTACTGATGTAAACCGTCCAATGCAGTCTATTTTAACCGTCTAATGAAGTCAGCACTACTTAAATTAACCGTCCAATGTAGTCTGTACTACTGACGTTAACCTTCTAATCCAGACTGTACTACTTCAGTTAACCGTCCAATGCAGCCTGCACTACTACCGTTAACCGTTCAATGTAATCTGTACAACTTCAGTTAACCGTCCAATTTAGTAGATACTAATTACATTTAACGTCCAATGAAGTCTGCAGTACTTTATTTTACTGTCCAATGATGTCTGTACAACTTCAGTTAACCATCCAATGTAGTCTGTACTACTGATGCTAACCGTCCAATGTAGTCTGTACTACTGATGTTAACCGTCCAATGTAGTGTGTACAACTTAAGTTAAACGGCCTATGTGATCTTTACTACTTAACTTAACCAACCAATGTAGTCTGTACTAATTCAGTTAACTGTCCAATTTAGTCTTTACTACTGATGTAAACCGTCCAATGCAGTCTTTACTACTTACGTTAAACGTCTAATGCAGTATGTCCTACTTAAGTTTACCATCTAATTTAGTCTGTATTACTTACTTTTAACCGTCCATTGCAGACTGTACTAATGACTTTAACCATCCAATGTTGTCTGTACAACTTAAGTTAACCGTCCAATGTAGTCTGTACAACTGATGTTAACCGTGCAATGTTGCCTGTACTACTTAAGTTAACCGTCCAATGTAGTCTGTACTACTGACGTTAACAGTCCATTGTAGTCTGTAGTACTGGTGTTAAACGTTTTATATAGTCTGTACAACTTCAGTTACCGTCCAATGCAGTCAGTGCTACTTAAGTAAACCGTCCAATTTAGTCTGTACTACTGACGATAACCGTCCACTGTAGTCTGTAGTACTGAAGTGAACCGTCCAATGTAATATTTACTATTTAAATTAACCGTCCACTTTAGATTTTTACTACTGATGTTAATCGTCCAATTTGGTCTGAACTGCTTCCGTTAATCGTCCAATGCAGTCTGCACTACTTACGTTAACCGTCTTATGCAGAATGTACTACTTAAGTTAACCGTCAAATATAGGTAGTAATTCTTAAGTTAACCGTCCAATGCAGTCTGTACTACTTAACTTAAACGGCCTATGGGATCTTTACTACTTAAGTTAACCATCCAATGTAGTCTGTACTAATTCAGTTAACTGTCCAATTTAGTCTTTACTACTGATGTAAACCGTCCAATGCAGTCTATACTACTTTCTTTAACCGTCTAATGAAGTCAGCACTACTTAAATTAACCGTCCAATGTAGTCTGTACTACTGACGTTAACCTTCTAATCCAGACTGTACTACTTCAGTTAACCGTCCAATGCAGCCTGCACTACTACCGTTAACCGTTCAATGTAATCTGTACAACTTCAGTTAACCGTCCAATTTAGTAGATACTAATTACATTTACCGTCCAATGAAGTCTGCAGTACTTTATTTTACTGTCCAATGATGTCTGTACAACTTCAGTTAACCATCCAATGTAGTCTGTACTACTGATGCTAACCGTCCAATGTAGTCTGTACTACTGATGTTAACCGTCCAATGTAGTGTGTACAACTTAAGTTAAACGGCCTATGTGATCTTTACTACTTAACTTAACCAACCAATGTAGTCTGTACTAATTCAGTTAACTGTCCAATTTAGTCTTTACTACTGATGTAAACCGTCCAATGCAGTCTTTACTACTTACGTTAAACGTCTAATGCAGTATGTCCTACTTAAGTTTACCATCTAATTTAGTCTGTATTACTTACTTTTAACCGTCCATTGCAGACTGTACTAATGACTTTAACCATCCAATGTTGTCTGTACAACTTAAGTTAACCGTCCAATGTAGTCTGTACAACTGATGTTAACCGTGCAATGTTGCCTGTACTACTTAAGTTAACCGTCCAATGTAGTCTGTACTACTGACGTTAACAGTCCATTGTAGTCTGTAGTACTGGTGTTAAACGTTTTATATAGTCTGTACAACTTCAGTTACCGTCCAATGCAGTCAGTGCTACTTAAGTAAACCGTCCAATTTAGTCTGTACTACTGACGATAACCGTCCACTGTAGTCTGTAGTACTGAAGTGAACCGTCCAATGTAATATTTACTATTTAAATTAACCGTCCACTTTAGATTTTTACTACTGATGTTAATCGTCCAATTTGGTCTGAACTGCTTCCGTTAATCGTCCAATGCAGTCTGCACTACTTACGTTAACCGTCTTATGCAGAATGTACTACTTAAGTTAACCGTCAAATATAGGTAGTAATTCTTAAGTTAACCGTCCAATGCAGTCTGTACTACTTAACTTAAACGGCCTATGGGATCTTTACTACTTAAGTTAACCATCCAATGTAGTCTGTACTAATTCAGTTAACTGTCCAATTTAGTCTTTACTACTGATGTAAACCGTCCAATGCAGTCTATACTACTTTCTTTAACCGTCTAATGAAGTCAGCACTACTTAAATTAACCGTCCAATGTAGTCTGTACTACTGACGTTAACCTTCTAATCCAGACTGTACTACTTCAGTTAACCGTCCAATGCAGCCTGCACTACTACCGTTAACCGTTCAATGTAATCTGTACAACTTCAGTTAACCGTCCAATTTAGTAGATACTAATTACATTTACCGTCCAATGAAGTCTGCAGTACTTTATTTTACTGTCCAATGATGTCTGTACAACTTCAGTTAACCATCCAATGTAGTCTGTACTACTGATGCTTACCGTCCAATGTAGTCTGTACTACTGACGATAACCGTCCACTGTAGTCTGTAGTACTGAAGTGAACCGTCCAATGTAATATTTACTATTTAAATTAACCGTCCACTTTAGATTTTTACTACTGATGTTAATCGTCCAATTTGGTCTGAACTGCTTCCGTTAATCGTCCAATGCAGTCTGCACTACTTACGTTAACCGTCTTATGCAGAATGTACTACTTAAGTTTACCGTCAAATATAGGTAGTAATTCTTAAGTTAACCGTCCAATGCAGTCTGTACTACTTAAGTTAAACGGCCTATGTGATCTTTACTACTTAACTTAACCAACCAATGTAGTCTGTACTAATTCAGTTAACTGTCCAATTTAGTCTTTACTACTGATGTAAACCGTCCAATGCAGTCTTTACTACTTACGTTAAACGTCTAATGCAGTATGTCCTACTTAAGTTTACCATCTAATTTAGTCTGTATTACTTACTTTTAACCGTCCATTGCAGACTGTACTAATGACTTTAACCATCCAATGTTGTCTGTACAACTTAAGTTAACCGTCCAATGTAGTCTGTACAACTGATGTTAACCGTCTAATGAAGTCAGCACTACTTAAATTAACCGTCCAATGTAGTCTGTACTACTGACGTTAACCTTCTAATCCAGACTGTACTACTTCAGTTAACCGTCCAATGCAGCCTGCACTACTACCGTTAACCGTTCAATGTAATCTGTACAACTTCAGTTAACCGTCCAATTTAGTAGATACTAATTACATTTACCGTCCAATGAAGTCTGCAGTACTTTATTTTACTGCCCAATGATGTCTGTACAACTTCAGTTAACCATCCAATGTAGTCTGTACTACTGATGCTAACCGTCCAATGTAGTCTGTACTACTGACGTTAACCATCTAATGCAGCCTGTACTACTTAAATTAACCGTCCATTATATTATGTACTACTTTGATTAACTGTCCAATTTAGTTTGTATTACTTACTTTAACCGTCCAATGTAGTCTGTACTACTGATGTTAACCGTCCAATGTAGTGTGTACAACCTAAGTTAACCGTCCAATACAGTCTGTACTACTTACGTTAAACGTCCAATGTAATCTATACTACTTAAGTTAACCGTCCAACGTAGTCTGTACTACTGACGATAACCGTCCACTGTAGTCTGTAGTACTGAAGTGAACCGTCCAATGTAATATTTACTATTTAAATTAACCGTCCACTTTAGATTTTTACTACTGATGTTAATCGTCCAATTTGGTCTGAACTGCTTCCGTTAATCGTCCAATGCAGTCTGCACTACTTACGTTAACCGTCTTATGCAGAATGTACTACTTAAGTTTACCGTCAAATATAGGTAGTAATTCTTAAGTTAACCGTCCAATGCAGTCTGTACTACTTAAGTTAAACGGCCTATGTGATCTTTACTACTTAAGTTAACCATCCAATGTAGTCTGTACTAATTCAGTTAACTGTCCAATTTAGTCTTTACTACTGATGTAAACCGTCCAATGCAGTCTATACTACTTTCTTTAACCGTCTAATGAAGTCAGCACTACTTAAATTAACCGTCCAATGTAGTCTGTACTACTGACGTTAACCTTCTAATCCAGACTGTACTACTTCAGTTAACCGTCCAATGCAGCCTGCACTACTACCGTTAACCGTTCAATGTAATCTGTACAACTTCAGTTAACCGTCCAATTTAGTAGATACTAATTACATTTACCGTCCAATGAAGTCTGCAGTACTTTATTTTACTGTCCAATGATGTCTGTACAACTTCAGTTAACCATCCAATGTAGTCTGTACTACTGATGCTTACCGTCCAATGTAGTCTGTACTACTGACGATAACCGTCCACTGTAGTCTGTAGTACTGAAGTGAACCGTCCAATGTAATATTTACTATTTAAATTAACCGTCCACTTTAGATTTTTACTACTGATGTTAATCGTCCAATTTGGTCTGAACTGCTTCCGTTAATCGTCCAATGCAGTCTGCACTACTTACGTTAACCGTCTTATGCAGAATGTACTACTTAAGTTTACCGTCAAATATAGGTAGTAATTCTTAAGTTAACCGTCCAATGCAGTCTGTACTACTTAAGTTAAACGGCCTATGGGGTCTTTACTACTTAAGTTAACCATCCAATGTAGTCTGTACTAATTCAGTTAACTGTCCAATTTAGTCTTTACTACTGATGTAAACCGTCCAATGCAGTCTATACTACTTTCTTTAACCGTCTAATGAAGTCAGCACTACTTAACTTAACCGTCCAATGTAGTCTGTACTACTGACGTTAACCTTCTAATCCAGACTGTACTACTTCAGTTAACCGTCCAATGCAGCCTGCACTACTACCGTTAACCGTTCAATGTAATCTGTACAACTTCAGTTAACCGTCCAATTTAGTAGATACTAATTACATTTACCGTCCAATGAAGTCTGCAGTACTTTATTTTACTGTCCAATGATGTCTGTACAACTTCAGTTAACCATCCAATGTAGTCTGTACTACTGATGCTAACCGTCCAATGTAGTCTGTACTACTGACGTTAACCATCTAATGCAGCCTGTACTACTTAAATTAACCGTCCATTATATTATGTACTACTTTGATTAACTGTCCAATTTAGTTTGTACTACTTACGTTAAACGTCCAATGTAATCTATACTACTTAAGTTAACCGTCCAATGTAGTCTGTACTACTGACGATAACCGTCCACTGTAGTCTGTAGTACTGAAGTGAACCGTCCAATGTAATATTTACTATTTAAATTAACCGTCCACTTTAGATTTTTACTACTGATGTTAATCGTCCAATTTGGTCTGAACTGCTTCCGTTAATCGTCCAATGCAGTCTGCACTACTTACGTTAACCGTCTTATGCAGAATGTACTACTTAAGTTTACCGTCAAATATAGGTAGTAATTCTTAAGTTAACCGTCCAATGCAGTCTGTACTACTTAGGTTAAACGGACTATGTGATCTGTACTACTTAAGTTAACCATCCAATGTAGTCTGTACTAATTCAGTTAACTGTCCAATTTAGTCTTTACTACTGATGTAAACCGTCCAATGCAGTCTTTACTACTTACGTTAAACGTCTAATGCAGTATGTCCTACTTAAGTTTACCATCTAATTTAGTCTGTATTACTTACTTTTAACCGTCCATTGCAGACTGTACTAATGACTTTAACCATCCAATGTAGTCTGTACAACTTAAGTTAACCGTCCAATGTAGTCTGTACAACTGATGTTAACCGTGCAATGTTGCCTGTACTACTTAAGTTAACCGTCCAATGTAGTCTGTACTACTGACGTTAACAGTCCATTGTAGTCTGTAGTACTGGTGTTAAACGTTTTATATAGTCTGTACAACTTCAGTTACCGTCCAATGCAGTCAGTGCTACTTAAGTAAACCGTCCAATTTAGTCTTTACTACTTACGTTAACCGTCCAGTGCAGTCTGTACTGCTTACGTTAACCGTCCAATGCAGTCTGTACTACTTAGGTTAACCGTCCAATGTAGTCTGTACTAATTCAGTTAACCGTCCAATACAGTCAGTGCCACTTAAGTAAACCGTCCAATTTAGTCTTTACTACTTACGTTAACCGTCCAGTGCAGTCTGTACTACTTAAGTTAACCGTCTAATGTAGTCTGTACTAATTCAGTTAACCGTCCAATGCAGTCAGTGCTACTTAAGTAAACCGTCCAATTTAGTCTTTACTACTTACGTTAACCGTCCAATGCAGTCTGTACTACTTAAGTTAACCGTCCAATGTAGTCTGTACTAATTCAGTTAACCGTCCAATGCAGTCAGTGCTACTTAAGTAAACCGTCCAATTTAGTCTTTACTACTTACGTTAACCGTCCTGTGCAGTCTCTACTGCTTACGTTAACCGTCCAATGCAGTCTGTACTACTTAAGTTAACCGTCCAATGTAGTCTGTACTAATTCAGTTAACCGTCCAATGTTAACCTTCAAATTCAGTGGTAGCCGCTTAAGCTATCCATCCAAGGTATGCTTTATCACTTTAGTTAACCACCCAATGTTAAAGCATTCAGCGTGGTTGTTACCATTAAACCGCCTGATGTTATTTGTTTGTAAACGTATACTTATCCGTCTCCGGTTGTTTTCACCACTGACACTCACCGTCTACTGTAATATGTACTTCACAAGTTAAAAGATAAATTAGGTACCTCTCACGTTAAGAGTTCACCGAGGTTGTATAGCTCACGATAACTGATCACTGATGTTTTATCACTGAAGTTCAGTGGCCATCGAATTTATACCATAAAGTTAACTGTTCACTGAGGCTGCACCATCGATGTTAACAATTCACTGAGGCTGCACCAATGATGTTACCAACTCACTGAGGCTGACTATTGAAGTTAACAATTCACTGAGGCTGCACCATTGATGTTACCAACTCACTGAGGCTGCACCATTGAAGTTAACAATTCACTGAGGCTGCACAATTGAAGTTAACGATTCACTGAGGCTGCACCATTGAAGTTAACGATTCACTGAGGCTGCACCATTGATGTTACCAACTCACTGAGGCTGCACCATTGAAGATAACAATTCACCGAGGCTGCACCATTGATGTTACCAACTCACTGAGGCTGCACCATTGAAGTTAACAATTCACCGAGGCTGCACCATTGATGTTACCAACTCACTGAAGCTGACTATTGAAGTTAACAATTCACTGAGGCTGCACCATTGATGTTACCAACTCACTGAGGCTACACCATTGATGTTACCAACTCACTGAGGCTGCACCATTAATGTTACCAACTCACTGAGGCTGCACCATTGAAGTTAACAATTCACTGAGGCTGCACCATTGAAGTTAACAATTCATTGAGGATGTATCACTCAACAATCCACAGTTTTTTTTCTTTTACCAACAACACTATTGGCTGCCTAGCTCAGCTACTCCCGTAGTGAGATAAAAGTCGTTCCGTCTCCCAGACAAAATTATCGCAGTTATTGATTCGTAAAATGCATCGACCAACACGTGCAGTACTCTATGCCGGTGCAAGTATGGTAGTGGAAGTGTTATCGCCATTAATGTAAATAAGACAGAAAGTTACAAATGCCTTACTGCCTTTTATAGCCAGGCATGCCATATCAAAAATCAATCTGGTTCAGAATCGTGTATGTCGACTTACATGTGGCAAATAACGATTACCAGACAATTAAGATATCAAATAATCACTAAATGGAAAAGAAACTGGACATCTGTGAATGCCACAGAAAATGAATGACAATTTTGCATAGTTTATATTGTAAGGCAATATGTATTAACCATGTTGATGGAGTATTTCAGCTTTATACTTAGATTGTGATAAACATGACCGGACATCTCCATGTGTATATTGAGACTAGACAGGTTCTATGTTGAAGCGATATATTAAAGAATGCCTTCAAATATACTGAAATTGTAACAGGACAGTTAACTCTGTATAGTTATTGTGACAAAACAGCTGGACGTTTGAAATAAGAGATTTGAATATCGTATATATATATATGTATATCTGTTGGTCGATGCATTTTACGAATCAATAAATATATGTATATAGATCTGTAGTGAAAAGATGACAGGGTATCTAGATGTACGTATTGAGATAATGACGGAATATCTAGATTTGAATATACAAAAAAAAAGGTTTTTACAATTTCTACTGATAAATTTTGTTGGCTCGGATGTACGTCACTACTGCGCCAGCCGATCACTCGATCAGTGTGAGGTTGTTATAAAATAACAGGATGTTACTGAGAATTTCAGTGACGTAATTACTAGATTTGTATGGAGAAAGTGACAAGATATCGCAATGTGTATGAGGTGTAAGTGGCAGAATATCATAACGCTTATCTATTAAATATTTTGAACAATAGATTCTTGTATTTAGATGGTTTTTTGGTTCTTGCAAGAATGCTTACAGATTACTAGGCACTGTTGATAAAGTGTTCAACTGTGTAATACATGTATGCAAACATAAAAACATGCATGTAACCGGAAAGTCTTTGTTACTTCACTAATCAATAACGCGAGTGATTTTTTCCACTGATACATGATAATAATGTACAGCGCCATGGTATTATACTTTAACAAGGAAAGAATCCGTCCTAAAATACATGTCACAAACTGACAGAGGGCAAGACCGTCAAAATACATGTCACACACTTACAGGTGGCAAGACTGTCAAAATACATGTCACACACTGACAGGTCGCAAGACCGTCAAAATACATGTCAAACACTGACGGACGGCCAGACCGTTAAAATCCAAGTCACAGATACACAGACGGCCAGACCGTCAAAATACATGTCCTACACTGACAGGCGGCCAGACAATAAAAATACATGTCATACATTGACGGACGGCCAGACCGTCAAAATACATGTCACAAACTTGAGAGGTGGCCAGACCGTCAAAACACATGTAACACACTGACAGATGGCAAGACCGTCAAAATACATGTCACAGACTGACAGCCGGCAAGACCGTCAAAATACATGTCACAGATTGACAGGCGGCCAGACCGTCAAAATACATGTCCACACTGACAGGCAGACAAACCGTTAAATAACATGTCAGAGACTGACAGACAGTCAGACCGTCAAAATACATGTCACAGACTGACAGGAAATCAGACAGTCAAAATATCTGTCACAAACTGACAGATGGCAAGACCGTCAAAATACCTGTCACAGAAGGATGGGCGAAAAGACCGTCAAAACACATGTCCCACTCTGACAGACGGCCAGACCGTCAAAAATACATGTCACAGACTGACAGGCAACAAGACAGTCAAAACACATGTAACACATTGACAGACGCCAAGACCGTCAAAATACATGTCACACACTAACGGACGGCCAGACCATCAAAATGCCTGTCACAGACTGAGAGGCGGCCACACCGTCAAAGTACAAGTCACACACTGACAGACGGCCAGACAATAAAAATACATGCCCACACTGACAGACGGCCAGACCGTCAAAATAATTGTCCTCGATTGACAAACGCCAAGACCGTCAAAAATACATGCCAAAGACAGACAAGCGGCCACACCGTCAAAATACATGTCACAAACTGATAGGCGAAAAGACCGTCAAAACACATGTCCCACACTGACAGCCGTCAGACCGTCAAAAATAAATGCCACAGACTGACAGGCAACCAGACAGTCAAAGCACATGTAACACACTGACAGACGGCCAGACCGTCAAAATACCTGTCACACACTGACAGCTAGTCCGACCGTCAAATAACATGTCACACACTGACAGACGGCCAGACCGTCAAAATACATGTCACAGACTGACAGGCAGCCAGACCGTTAAAATACACTGAGAGACGACAAGTCCGTCAAAATACATGTCACAGACTGACAGGCAGTCAGACCGTCAATATACATGTCAAACACTGACAGGCAGTTAGACCGTCAAAATGCATGTCCCACACTGACAGGCGGCCAGACCGTAAAAATACATATAACAGACTGACAGGAAGCCACACAATCAAAATACACGTCACACACTGACAGACGGCCAGACCGTCAAAATACATATCACCGACTGACGGGTGGCCAGACCGCCAAAAAAATATCACACGCTGATAGACGGTCAGACCGTCAAAAAACATGTCCATACACTGACAGGCACATACACCATCAAAATACATTTCATACACTGACATGCAGTCAGACCGTCAAAAAACATGTCTTACACTGACAAGCAGTCAGAACGTCAAAAAACATGTCACAGACTGACATTCAGTCACACCATCAAAATGCCTGTCACACACTGACAGGCAGTCAGACCGTCAAAAAACATGTCACAGACTGACATTCAGTCAGACCATCAAAATACATGTCACAGACTGACAGGCGGCCAGACCGTCAAAACACATGTCACAGACTGACAGACGGCAAGACTGTCAAAATACATGTCACAGACTGACAGGCAGTCAGACGATCAAAATACATGTCAAACACTGGTATGCAGTTTGACCGTCAAAATACATGTCCCACACTGACAGACGTCCAGACCGTTAAAATACATATCACAGATTGACAGGCAGCCAGACAGACAAAACACGTGTCAAACGCTGACAGACGGCCAGACCGTCAAAACACATGTCACACACTGACAGACGGCCAGACCGTCAAAATACATATCACAGACTGACCTGCGGCCAGACCGTCAAAACACATGTCACACGCTGACAGACGGCAAGACCGTTAAAATACATGTCCGATACTGACAGGCAGTCAGACCATCAAAATATCTGTCACAGACTGACAGCCAATCAGAGAGTCAAAATATCAGTCACAGACTGACATTCAGTCAAACAGTCAAAACACATGACACACGCTGACAGACAGCCAGATCCTCAAAATACCTGTCAAACACTGATAGGCAGTTAGACCGTCAAAATACATGTCCCACACTGACATACGATTAGACCATCAAAATACATGTCACAGATTGACAGGCAGTCAGACCGTCAAAATACATGTCCCAGACTGACAGAGAGTCAGACCGTCAAAATACATGTTACAGAGAGACAGGCAGCCAGACAGTCAAAACAAAGGTCACACGCTGACATATGGCCAGACCGTCAAAATACCTGTCACACACTGACATGCAGTCAGACCATCAAAATAGATGGCACAGACTGACAGACGGTCAGACCGTCAAAATACATGTCACAGGCTGACAGACAGTCAGATCATCAGAATACATGTCAAAGACTGACAAACGGCCAGACCGTCAAAACACATGTAACACACTGACAAACTGCAAGACCGTCAAAATACATGTCACAGACTGACAGGCAGTCAGACCGTCAAAGTACGTGTCACACATTGATAGGCAGCCAGACAGTCAAAACACATGTCACACGCTGACAAACGGCCAGACCGTCAAAACACATGGCACACGCTAACAGAGGGTAAGACCGTCAAAATACATGTCCTACACTAAAAGGCAGTGAGACCATCAAATTACCTGTCACAGACTGACAGCCAATCAGACAGTCAAAATATCTGTCACAGACTGACAGATGGAAAGACCGTGAAAATACCTGTCACACACTCACAGGCTTTCAGATCATCAAAAAACATGTCACAGACTGACATTCAGTCAGACCATCAAAATACATGTCACAGACTGACATTCAGTCAGACCATCAAAATACATGTTACAGACTGACAGGCGCCAGACCGTCAAAATACCTGTCACAGACTTACAAACGGCAAGACCATTAAAATACATGTCACAGATTGACAGGTGGTCAGACCGTCAAAATACATATCACACACTGACAGGCAGTCGGACCGTCAAAATACATATCACAGACTGACGGGCGAGCAGACCGTCAAATGACATGTCACACGCTAACAGAGGGCAAGACCCTCAAAATACATGTCCTACACTGAAAGGCAGTCAGACCATCAAATTACCTGTCACAGACTGACAGCAAATCAAACAATCAAAATACTTGTCACATACTCACAGGCAGTCAGACCTTCAAAAAACCTGTCACAGACTGACATTCAGTCACACCATCAAAATACATATCACAGACTGACATTCAGTCAGACCATCAAAATACATGTCACAGACTGACAGCCGGCTAGACCGTCAAAATACCTGTCACAGACTTACAAACGGGAAGACCATCAAAATACATGTCACAGACTGACAGGCGGCCAGACCGTCAAAATACATGTCACAGGCTGACAGATAGTCAGATCATCAGAATACATGTCAAAGAATGACAAACAGCCAGACCGTCAAAACAAATGTAACACACTGACAAACGGCAAGACCGTCAAAATACATGTCACAGACTGACAACTAGTCAGACCGTCAAAATACATGTCACACACTGATAGGCAGCCAGACGGTCAAAACACATGTCACACGCTGACAGACGGCCAGACCGTCAAAACACATGTCATACACTGTCAGACGGTAAGACCATCAAAATACATGTCACAGACTGACAGGCAGTCAGACCGTCAACATACATGTCAAACACTGATAGGCAGTTAGACCGTCAAAATACATGTCACAGGCTGACAGGCAGTCAGACCGTCAAAATACATGTCCAACACTGACAGACGGCCAGACCGTAAAAATAATTATCGCAGACTGACAGGCAGCCAGACAGTCAAAACACATGTCACACGCTGACAGACGGCAAGACCGTAAAAACAAATGTCACAGACTGAGAAACGGCCAGACAATGAAAAATACATGTCACACACTGACAGACAGCCAGACCGTAAAAATACATATCACAGATTGACGGGCGGCCAGACTGTCAAAATACCTGTCACAGACTTACAAACGGGAAGACCATCAAAATACATGTCACAGATAGACAGGCGGCCACACCGTCATTATACATTTTACAGACAGACAGGCTGTCAAAATACATTTCACAGACTGACGGGGGGCCAGACTGTCAAAACACATGGCACACGCTAACAGAGGGCAAGACCGTCAAAATACATGTAACACACTGAAAGGCAATCAGACCATCAAATTACCTGTCACAGACTGACAGCCAATCAGACAGTCAAAATACCTGTCACACACTGACAGGCAGTCAGACCGTCAAAAAACATGTCAGACCGTCAATAAACATGTCACAGACTGACATTCAGTTAGACCATCAAAATACATGTCACACACTGACATTCAATCAGACCATCAAAATACATGTCACAGACTGACAGGCGGCCAGACCGTCAAAATACCTGTCACAGACTGACAGGCAGTTAGACCGTCAAAATACATGTCACAGACTGACAGGCAGTCAGACCGTCAAAATACATGTCACAGACTGACATTCAGTGAGACCATCAAAATACTTGTCACAACTGACAGGCAGACCAGACCATCAAAATGTCACAGACTGACATTCAGTCAGACCATCAAAATACATGACACAGACTGACAGGCAGTCAGACCGTCAAAATACATGTCACACACTGATAGGCAGTCAGACCATCAAAATACCTGTCACACACTGACAGGCAGTCAGACCGTCAATAAACATGTCACAGACTGATATTCAGTCACACCATCAAAATACATGTCACAGACTGACATTCAGTCAGAATATCAAAATACATGTCACAGACTGATATTCAGTCAGACAGTCAAAACACATGTCACAGACTGACAGGCAGTCAGACCGTCAAAATACATGTCAAACACTGATAGGCAGTTAGAAGGTTAAAATACATGTCCCACACTGACAGACGGCAAGACCGTAAAAATACATATCACAGACTGATAGGGAGCCAGACATACAAAACACATGTCACACGCTGACTGACGGTCAGACCATTAAATATATGTCACACACTGACATTCAGTCAGACCATCAAAATACTTGTCACACACTGACAAGCAGACCGACCGTCAAAAAAATGTCACAGACTGACAGGCAGTCAGACTGTCAAAATACGTTTTAAACACTGACAGGCAGTCAGACCGTCAAAATACATGTCACACACTGATAGGCAGTCAGACCATCAAAATACCTGTCACACACTGACAGGCAGTCAGACCGTCGAAAAACATGTCACAGACTGACATTCAGTCAGACCATCAAAATACATGTCACAGACGGTCAGGGAGTCAGACCGTCAAAATACATCTTCTACATTGACAGACGGAAAGACCGTCAAAATACATGTCACAGACTGACATTCAGTCAGACCATCAAAATACATGTCACAGACTGACAATCAGTCAGACCATCAAAATATATGTCACAGACTGACATTCAGTCAGACCATCAAAATACCTATCACAGACCTACAAACGGCAAGACCATCAAAATGCATATCACAAATTGACAGGTGGCCAGATCGTCAAAATACATGTAACACACTGACAGACGACAAGACCGTCAAAATACATGACACAGACTGTCAGACGGCCAGACCGTCAAAACACATGTAACACACTGACAGACGACAAGACCGTCAAAATACATGTCAAACACTGACAGGCAGTCAGACCGTCAAAATACATGTCACAGACTGATATGCAGTCAGACCGTCAAAATACATCTCCTATACTGACAGACGGCAAGACCGTCAAAATACATGTCACAGACTGACATTCAGTCAGACCATCAAAATACAAGACACAGACTGACAGGTGGCCAAACCGTCAAAATACATGTCACACACTGATAGGCAGTCAGACCGTCAAAATACCTGTCACAGACTTACAAACGGCAAGACCATCAAAATACATGTCACAGATTGACAGGCGGCCAGACATGTCAAAATACATGTCAAACACTGACAGGCTGTCAGACCGTCAAAATACATGTCACACACCGATATGCAGTTAGAAGATCAAAATACAGGTTCAATACTGACAGGCAGTCAGACCGTCAAAAAACATGTCACAGACTGACATTCAGTAAGACCATCAAAATACATGTCACAGACGGACAGGGAGTCAGACCGTCAAAATACATCTTCTACATTGACAGACGGAAAGACCGTCAAAATACATGTCACAGACTGACATTCAGTCAGACCATCAAAATACATGTCACAGACTGACCGGCGGCTAGACCGTCAAAATACCTGTCACAGACTTACAAACGGCAAGATCATCAAAATACATGTCACAGATTGACAGGCGGCCGGACCGTCAAAATACATGTCACAGACTGACAGGCAGTCAGACAGTCAAAATATATGTCAAACACTGATAGGCAGTTAGAAGGTCAAAATACCTGTCACACACTGACAGGCAGACCGACCCTCAAAAACATGTCACAGACTGACAGGCAGTCAGACTGTCAAAATACGTGTCACAGACTAACAGGAAGTCAAACCACCAAAACCCATGTCATACACTGATAGGCAGTCAGACCATCAAAATACCTGTCACACACTGATATTCAGTCACACCGTCAAAATACATGTCCTACACTGACAGACGGCAAGACCGTCAAAATACATGTCACAGACTGACGGGCGGACAGACTGTCAAAACACATGTCACACGCTGACAGACGGTCAGACCGTCAAATTACAAGGCCTACACTGACAGACGGCAAGACCGTCAAAATACATGTCACAGACTGACATTCAGTCAGACCATCAAAATACATGTCACGGACTGACAGCCGGCTAGACCGTCAAAATACATGTCACAGACTGACAGGCAGTCAGACCGTCAAAATACATGCCCTACACTGACAGATGGCAAGACCGTCAAAATACATGTCACAGACTGACAGGCAGACCGACCCTCAAAAAACATGTCACAGACTGACAGGCAGTCAGACTGTCAAAATACGTGTCACAGACTGACAGGCAGTCAGACCGTCGAAAAACATGTCACAGACTGATTGGAAGTC
The DNA here is from genome assembly GCF_031769215.1 of Ylistrum balloti. NCBI lineage: Eukaryota > Metazoa > Mollusca > Bivalvia > Pectinida > Pectinidae > Ylistrum > Ylistrum balloti. The sequence goes on along the minus strand of NW_026783196.1, from coordinate 9,464 downwards.
AGACCATCAAAATACCTGTCACACACTGACAGGCAGTCAGACCGTCAATAAACATGTCACAGACTGATATTCAGTCACACCATCAAAATACATGTCACAGACTGATATTCAATCAGACAGTCAAAACACATGTCACAGACTGACAGGCAGTCAGACCGGCAAAATACATGTCAAACACTGATAGGCAGTTAGAAGGTTAAAATACATGTCCCACACTGACAGACGGCAAGACCGTAAAAATACATATCACAGACTGATAGGGAGCCAGACATACAAAACACATGTCACACGCTGACTAACGGTCAGACCGTCAAAATACTTGTCACACACTGACAAGCAGACCGACCGTCAAAAAAATGTCACAGACTGACAGGCAGTCAGACTGTCAAAAGACGTTTTAAACACTGACAGGCAGTCAGACCGTCAAAATACATGTCATACACTGATAGGCAGTCAGACCATCAAAATACCTCTCACACACTGACAGGCAGTCAGACCGTCGAAAAACATGTCACAGACTGATATTCAGTCAGACCATCAAAATACATGTCACAGACTGACAGACAGTCAGACCGTCAAAATACATGTCCTACACTGAGAGACGTCATGACCGTCAAAATACATGTCAAAGACTGACGGGCGGACAGACTGTCAAAACACATGTCACACGCTGACAGACGGTCAGACCGTCAAATTACAAGACCTACACTGACAGACGGCAAGACCGTTAAAAATACATGTCACAGACTGACAGGAAGTCAGACTGTCAAAATACATGTCAAACACTGACAGGCTGTCAGACCGTCAAAATACATGTCACACACTGATAGGCAGTTAGAAGATCAAAATACAGGTTCAACACTGACAGGCAGTCAGACCGTTAAAAAACATGTCACAGACTGACATTCAGTAAGACCATCAAAATACATGTCACAGACGGACAGGGAGTCAGACCGTCAAAATACATCTTCTACATTGACAGACGGAAAGACCGTCAAAATATATGTCACAGACTGACATTCAGTCAGACCATCAAAATACATGTCACAGACTGACAGCCGGCTAGACCGTCAAAATACCTGTCACACACTGACAGGCAGTCAGACCGTCAAAATATATGTCAAACACTGATAGGCAGTTAGAAGGTCAAAATACCTGTCACACACTGATAGGCAGTTAGAAGATCAAAATACAGGTTCAACACTGACAGGCAGTCAAAAAACATGTCACAGACTGACATTCAGTAAGACCATCAAAATACATGTCACAGACGGACAGGGAGTCAGACCGTCAAAATACATCTTCTACACTGACAGACGGAAAGACCGTCAAAATTCATGTCACAGACTGACATTCAGTCAGACCATCAAAATACATGTCACAGATTGTCAGATGGCCAGACCGTCAAAATATATGTCAAACACTGATAGGCAGTTAGAAGGTCAAAATACCTGTCACACACTGACAGGCAGACCGACCCTCAAAAACATGTCACAGACTGACAGGCAGTCAGACCGTCAAAATATATGTCAAACACTGATAGGCAGTTAGAAGGACAGGCAGACCGACCCTCAAAAACATGTCACAGACTGACAGGCAGTCAGACCGTCAAAATATATGTCAAACACTGATAGGCAGTTAGAAGGTCAAAATACCTGTCACACACTGACAGGCAGACCGACCCTCAAAAACATGTCACAGACTGACAGGCAGTCAGACTGTCAAAATACGTGTCACAGACTAACAGGCAGTCAGACCACCAAAACCCATGTCACACACTGATAGGCAGTCAGACCATCAAAATACCTGTCACACACTGACAGGCAGTCAGAACGTCAATAAACATGTCACAGACTGACATTCAGTCAGACCGTCAAAATACATGTCCTACACGGACAGACGGCAAGACCGTCAAAATACATGTCACAGACTGACGGGCGGACAGACTGTCAAAACACATGTCACACGCTGACAGACGGTCAGACCGTCAAAGTACAAGGCCTACACTGACAGACGGCAAGACCGTCAAAATACATGTCACAGACTGACATTCAGTCAGACCATCAAAATACATGTCACAGACTGACAGCCGGCTAGACCGTCAAAATACCTGTCAGAGACTTACAAACGGCAAGACCATCAAAATACATGTCCTACACTGACAGACGGCCAGACCGTCAAAATACATGTCACAGACTGACAGGCAGTCAGACAGTCAAAATACATGTCTTACACTGACAGATGGCAAGACCGTCAAAATACATGTCACAGACTGACAGGCAGTCAGACTGTCAAAATACGTGTCACACACTGACAGGCAGTCAGACCATCAAAATACATGTCACACACTGATTGGCAGTCAGACCATCAAAATACCTGTCACACACTGACAGGCAGTCACACCATCAAAATACATGTCACAGACTGACAAACAGTCAGACTGTCAAAATACACGTCCTACACTGACAGACGGCAAGACCGTCAAAATACATGTCACAGACTGACAGGAAGTCAGAACGTCAAAATACATGTCAAACACTGACAGGCAGTTAGACCGTCAAAATACATATCACACACTGATAGGCAGTTAGAAGATTAAAATACAGGTTCAACACTGATAGGCAGTCAGACCGTCAAAAAACATGTCACAGACTGACATTCAGTAAGACCATCAAAATACATGTCACAGACTGACAGGGAGTCAGACCATCAAAATACATGTCACACACTGACAGACGTCAAAATACATGTCCTACACTGACAGAAGACCGTCAAAATACATGTCACAGACTGACAGGCAGTCAGACCATCAAAATACATGTCACAGACTGACAGCCGGCTAGACCGTCAAAATACCTGTCACAGACTTACAAACGGGAAGACCATCAAAATACATGTCACAGATTGACAGGCGGCCAGACCGTCAAAATACATGTCACAGACTGACAGGCAGTCAGACAATCAAAATACATGTCCAACACTGACAGACGGTCAGACCGTCAAAATACATGTCCTACACTGACAGACGGCAAGACCGTCAAAATACATGTCACAGACTGACATTCAGTCAGACCATCAAAATACATGTCACAGACTGACAGGCGGCTAGACCGTCAAAATACCTGTCACAGACTTACAAACGGCAAGACCATCAAAATACATGTCACAGATTGACAGGCGGCCAGACCGTCAAAATACATGTCACAGACTGACAGGCAGTCAGACAGTCAAAATACATGTCACACACTAAGAGCCAAAGATGACCGCAAATCACATTTCGCAAACTGGTAGGCAGTCAGACCATCAAAATACATGTCACACACTGACAGGCGGTCAGACCGTCAAAATACATGTCACAGACTGACAGGCGGCAGACCATCAAAATACATGTCACAGACTGACAGGCAGTCACACCGTCAAAATACATGTCACACGCTTACAGACGGCCAGACCGTCAAAACACATGTAACACACTGACAGACGGCAACACCGTCAAAATACATATCACAGACTGATAGGCAGTTAGAAGATTAAAATACAGGTTCAACACTGACAGGCAGTCAGACCGTCAAATTACATGTCAAACGCTGACAGATGGCCAGACCGTCAAAATACCTGTCACACACTGACAAGCAGTCAGACCTTCAAAATACATGTCCTACACTGACAGACGGCAAGACCGTCAAAATACATGTCACAGACTGACAGGCAGTCAGACCGTCAAAATATATGTCAAACACTGACAGGCAGTCAGACCGTCAATAAACATGTCACAGACTGACAGGCAGTCAAGACCGTCAAAATACAGGTCACAGACTGACATTCAGTCAGAATATCAAAATAAAGGGCACAGACTGATATTCAGTCAGACAGTCAAAATACATGTCACAGACTGACAGGCAGTCAGACCGTCAAAATACATGTCACAGACTGTCAGACGGCCACACCGTCAAAACACATGTAACACACTGACAGACGACAACACCGTCAAAATACATGTCAAACACTGACAGGCAGTCAGTCAAACACTGACAGGCAGTCAGACAGTCAAAATACATGTCACAGACTGACAGGTAGTCAGACCTTCAAAATACATGTCAAACACTGACAGGCTGTCAGACCGTCAAAATATATGTCACAGACTGACATTCAGTGAGACCATCAAAAAAATATCACAGACTGACATTCAGGAAGACCATCAAAATACATGTCACAGACTGACAGACAGTCAGACCGTCAAAATACATGTCACACACTGACAGGCAGTCAGACAGTCAAAATACATGTCACAGACTGACAGGTAGTCAGACATTCAAAACACATGTCAAACGCTGACAGACGGTCAGACCATCAAAATACATGTCACACACTGACAGGCGGTCAGACCGTCAAAATACCTGTCACAGACTTAAAAAAGGCAAGACCATCATAATACATGTCACAGACTTACAAACGGTAAGCCCATCAAAATACATGTCACAGATTGACAGGCAGTCAGACCATCAAAATACATGTCACACTGACAGGCAGTCAGACCGTCAAAATACATGTCACAGTCTGACAGTCTGTCAGACAGTCAAACTACATGTCCTACACTGACAGACGGCAAGACCGTCAAAATACATGTCACAGACTGACAGGGCAGACCATCAAAACACATGTCACACACAGGCGGTACCATCAAAATACATGTCACAACACTACAGGCAGGCAGACCGTCAAAATACATGTCACACACTGACAGGCAGTCAGACCGTCAAAATACATGTCACACACTGACAGACGGCAGTCAGACCGTCAAAATACATGTCACACACTGACAGGCAGTCAGACAGTCAAAATACATGTCACAGACTGACAGGTAGTCAGACCTTCAAAATAAATGTCAAACACTGACAGGCTGTCAGACCGTCAAAATATATGTCACAGACTGACATTCAGTGAGACCATCAAAATACTTGTCACACACTGACAAGCAGACCGACCGTCAAAAAACATGTCACAGACTGACAGGCAGTCAGACTGTCAAAATACGTGTCAGAGACTGACAGGCAGTCAGACCATCAAAATACATGTCACACACTGATTGGCAGTCAGACCATCAAAATACATGTCACAGACTGACAGGCAGAGACCAAAATAGATATCCACTGACTAGAAAACATGTCACAGACTGATATTCAGTCAGAATATCAAAATACATGTCACAGACTGACACACACTGACAGACTGGCAAGACCGTCAAAATACATGTCATACACTGACAGGCAGTCAGACCATCAAAATACCTGTCACAGATTGACACGCAGCCAGACCGTCAAAATACATGTCATACACTGACAGGCACACAGACCGTCAAAAAACATGTCACAGACTGACAGGCAGTCAGACTGTCAAAATAGATATCAAACACTGACAGGCAGTCAGACCGTCAAATTACATGTCACAGACTGACAGGCAGTTAGACCATCAAAATACATGTCACACACTGACAGATTCAGTCAGACCGTCAAAATACATGTCACAGACTGACAGGCAGTCAGACCATCAAAATACATGTCACACACTGATATAGTCAGACAGTCAAAATACATGTCACAGACTGACAGGCAGTCAGACCGTCAAAATACATGTCACACACTGACAGGCAGCAGACAAAATACATGTCACACACTGACAGGCAGTCAGACCGTCAAAATACATGTCACACACTGACAGGCAGTCACAGACCGTCAAAATACATGTCACACACTGACAGGCAGTCAGACCGTCAAAATACATGTCACAGACTGACAGGCAAGACCATCAAAATACATGTCACACACTGATAGGCAGTCAGACCGTCAAAATACATGTCAAACACTGACAGGCAGTCAGACCGTCAAAATACATGTCACAGACTGACAGGCGGAAGACCGTCAAAACACATGTCACAGACTGACAGGCGGTCAGACCATCAAAATACATGTCACACACTGACAGGCAGTCAGACCGTCAAAATACATGTCACACACTGACAGGCAGTCAGACCATCAACATACATGTCACAGACTGACAGGCAGTCAGATCGTCAAAATACCTGTCACACACTGACAGGCAGTCAGACCGTCAAAATACATATCACAGACTGACAAGCGGTCAGACCATCAAAATACCTGTCACACACTGACCGGCAGTCATACCGTCAAAAAACATGTCACAGACTGACAGCCAATCAGACAGTCAAAATATCTGTCACAGACTGACAGGCAGTCAGAGACAGACAGGAGTCAGACCGTCAAAATACATGTCACACACTGACAGGCAGTCAGACCGTCAAAATACATGTCACACTCTGACAGTCTGCCAGACCTTCAAAACACATGTCAAACTCTGACAGACGGAAAGACCGTCAAAATACATGTCACAGACTGACATTCAGTCAGACCATCAAAATACATGTCACACACTGACATTCAGTCAGACCATCAAAATACATGTCACAGATTGTCAGATGGCCAGACCGTCAAAATATATGTCAAACACTGATAGGCAGTTAGACAGACTCAAAATACTTGTCACACACTGACAAGCAGACCGACCGTCAAAAAACATGTCACAGACTGACAGGCAGTCAGACTGTCAAAATACGTTTTAAACACTGACAGGCAGTCAGACCGTCAAAATACATGTCACAGACTTACAAACGGGAAGACCATCAAAATACATGTCACAGACTGACAGGCGGCCAGACCGTCATAATACATGTCACACACTGACAGACAGGCAGTCAGACAAGACTGTCAAAATACGTGTCACAAACTGACAGGCAGTCAGACCATCAAAATACATGTCACACACTGATAGGCAGTCAGACCATCAAAATACCTGTCACACACTGACAGGCAGTCAAACCGTCAATAAACATGTCACAGACTGACATATCACAGTTAGACCATCAAAATACATGTCACACACTGACAGACAGTCAGACCGTCAAAATACATGTCACAGACTGACAGGCAGTCAGACCGTCAAAATACATGTCCCACACTGACAGGCAGTCAGACTGTCAAAAAACATGTCACACACTGACAGACGAACCGACCGTCAAAATACATATCAGTCAGACCATCAAAATACATGTCACACAGTGACTGGCAGTCATACCGTCAAAATACATGTCCTCCTCTGACAGACGGCAAGACCGTCAAAATACATGTCACAGACTGACAGGGAGTCAGACCGTCAAAATACATGTCACTACATGGACAGACGGAAAGACCGTCAAAATACATGTCACACACTGACACACTGCAGACAGCCGACCCTCAAAAACATGTCACACACTGACAGGCAGTCAGACCGTCAAAATACATGTCCTACACTGAGAGGCAGTCAGACCATCAAAATACCTGTCACACACTGACAGGCAGTCAGATCGTCAAAATACATGTCACACACTGATAGGTAGTTAGAAGGTCAAAATACATGTCCCACACTGACAGGCAGTCAGACCGTCAAAATACATGTCACAGACTGACAGGCGGCCAGACCGTCAAAATACCTGTCACAGACTGACAGGCAGTTAGCAGGTCAAAATACATTTCCCACACTGACAGACGGCAAGACCGTAAAAATACACATCACAGACTGACATTCAATCAGACCATCAAAATACATGTCACAGACTGACAGAGTCAGGCACAGACTCAGAAGACCATCAAAATACATGTCACAGACTGACAGGTAGTCAGACCTTCAAAATACATGTCAAACACTGACAGGCTGTCAGACCGTCAAAATATATGTCACAGACTGACATTCAGTGAGACCATCAAAATACTTGTCACACACTGACAGACGACAAAATACATGGCAGTCAGACCGTCAAAATACATGTCACACACTGACAGACAGTCAGACCGTCAAAATACATGTCACAGACTGACAGGGCAGTCAGACATCAAAACACATGTCACAGACTGAGAATCGTCCAGACAATGAAAAATACATGTCACACACTGACAGGCAGTCAGACCGTCAAAATACATGTCACACACTGACAGGCAGTCAGACCGTCAAAATACATGTCACACACTGACAGGCAGCAACCATCAAAATACATGTCACACACTGACAGGCAGTCAGACCGTCAAAATACATGTCACACACTGACAGGCAGTCAGACCGTCAAAAAAATATCACAGACTGACATTCAGTCAGACCATCAAAATACATGTCACAGACTGACAGACAGTCAGACCGTCAAAATACATGTCACACACTGACAGGCAGTCAGACAGACATTCAAAATACATGTCACACACTGACAGGCTCTCAGACCGTCAAAATACATGTCACACACTGATAGGCAGTTAGAAGATCAACATACTTGTTCAACACTGACAGGCAGTCAGACCGTCAAAATACATGTCACACACTGACAGGCAGTCAGTCACAGACTGACCCATCAAAATACCTGTCACAGACTGACAGGCAGTCAGACCGTCAAAATACATGTCCTACACGGACAGACGGCAAGACCGTCAAAATACATGTCACAGACTGACAGGCAGTTAGCAGGTCAAAATACATTTCCCACACTGACAGACGGCAAGACCGTAAAAATACACATCACAGACTGATAGCCGGACAGACATTCAAAACACATGTCAAACGCTGACAGACGGTCAGACCATCAAAATACATGTCACACACTGACAGGCGGTCAGACCGTCAAAATACATGTCACAGACTGACAGACGGCCAGACCGTCAAAATACATGTCACATACTGACAGACGGCCAGACCGTCAAAATACATATCACAGACTGACAGACGGCCAGACCGTCAAAATACATTTCACAGACTGATAGGCAATCAGACCACATCAAAATACCTGTCAAAACACATGACAGGCAGACGGAAGACCGTCAAAATACATGTCACAGACTGACAGGCAGTCAGACTGTCAAAATACGTGTCACAAACTGACAGGCAGTCAGACCATCAAAATACATGTCACACACTGATAGGCAGTCAGACCATCAAAATACCTGTCACACACTGACAGGCAGTCAAACCGTCAATATATGTCCTACACTGACAGACGGCCAGACCGTCAAAATACATATCACAGACTGTCAGCCAGCCAGACATTTAAAACACATATCACAGACTGACAGACGGCCAGACCGTCAATAAACATGTCCATACACTGACAGGCACACAGAAGGTCAAAAAACATGTCACAGACTGACAGGCAGTCAGACTGTCAAAATAGATATCAAACACTGACAGGCAGTCAGACCGTCAAATTACATGTCAAACACTGACAAGCAGTCAGACCGTCAAAATACCTGTCACAGACTTACAAACTGCAACAACATTAAAATACATGTCCTACATTCACAGGCAGTCAGACCGTCAAAAGACATGTTCTTACACTGACAGGCAGTCAGAACGTCAAAAAACATGTCACA